>NC_090245.1:33685870-33826469 GCF_037325665.1 Littorina saxatilis | reverse complement strand
GGGGGGGGGGGGGGGGGGGGGGGGTGTCTCCCGGGTCTTTTCAAAGAAAATCTACACCACTTAAAGGCAGAGTAAGCCTCCCGTAAACCATCACAGATACGGTCAGGCTTTTACACACAGTACAAACACCATTTCATTTAAACACTCACCAATTGAGAACATCCTAGGTGCCCTCCGTAAAGAGCGAACAATTTTCAAAGAATTTATTTTTGCGTGGTTTATCTTACCCCTGAGCCATCGTGAACCCGTGTGATCCAGTTTTCCCTTTTCACAATGCAGTCGTCATAGTTAGTCATTTGAATGCGACTCGACGTGAGCTTATCTACAATAGCACGTTTTTTTTTATGCACGAAACAACGGCTGTGGTTCACAAGAACTCTAGCGATGGCTTTTGACTGTTGAGAGGAACGGCGATTTGCACTGATAAACCGGCCGTCGTCTGCTACGACCCTTGCGTGACCCTGCTTCCGGGCTTTTCTTTTTTTAAACTTTCACAACTTCGAATTGTTCTGATCTTGTCTTGATGAAAAACGAATTCTTTTATGATTAAAGAATGTTTGTGTAACAAGCTGTCAATTTATTATTTAGATTTTAAAAGTTAGGTCTAGCGCAAAAACGAGGCGCCGTTGTTGTTAACGGAACAAGTCTACGAAAATAAATTCTTTGAAAATGTCTCACGCTCGACAGAAAGCAGCCAGGATGTTCCCGTTCGGTGAGCGTTCAAATGGAAGTATGCTTGTACTGTATTTAGACGCTCGGGGAGCTCTGTGATGGTTTACGGGAGGCTTACTGTGCCTTTAAGTTTGCACAATAAAACAATACCCTCGAGTTTCGTTTCGAGTTATGTTTCGGAGACCGGTAACACCTATGGGGTTAAAACTGAAGAAATCAATACCGCCACAGTCTGAATGGCCTTTGTGTCTCTGAATGCAAATTCAGTGTAGGGCTGGACCGGACAGTTGTGGGTCACGGGGGCAGTTCTAGGTCAGTAGGTCCCCCATCCCCTCCACTTCATGAATAATGCCTGCACCTCTTTGTGTCAGCCCAGTACGGATGATGTCAGTCGCTTTGGACACATCACTTCTTTCCCCAAACAAGACTTTGTTTGCAGAAACTGATGGTGATGACATTATAGAATATGTGCTTTCCTTTCTAAACCTCTGAAGAAATCTACTTGCAAAAGGTCACCAAAAGAGTTAGGTCCTTGTAATGTAATTAATCTTAGCTTCTTCTTTTTTTGGAAACAATCATTTTACACATAAGTAATTGTAATTCTAAAGGGATACACTTTGATGATGCAGTACTTTGTTGATTCTGAAATTTCACATCTCAGATCTGCAGACTGTTGTGCTACGTGTACTAACAAACATAATTGACATGAGCATAAGTTTCAGTGGTTTGAGTTATCACAAATAATTAAATGAAAACTTCTCATAAACATATTATATATCAAATGTGGAAACCGATTTTAACAACTCCAAACAAGAGTGCATCAGCAAATACACCTTATACAAATTATCATTTATATGCCGTACGTGTATAGCTTTCTCCCATACGCACTTTATTCAGCCGCTCTTAGTGAACTTCCCATGGTTTCTTTTTCCTGTTGGAGATTCCATTTTCAAACACAGTACTGTTGCTTTTGGTTGTGACTGTATCCACAATGCGAAAAAGCGAAAGTGAGCGAAGCGAAAGTGAGTCTCCATCTAAACAAGCCACTGATTGGTCAGAAAAGGGACATGACAACCAATCAACAACCATTTGTGCTACGGCTGCCGAGCACTGACCTGAATAACAGTCGAGTTTTCGAAGTTGCGTTTTCATGTACGTTTGTGACAGTGTTTACACTTCCTACGGTCCGAAAAATCGTGTCCGCGTCCGTAAGTGGCTGGTGTCCGTCCGTTAAAGGTTAGTTATTGTTGAAATCGTGTTCGTTCCATGATAAACTGTCCGTATGTAGCAGGTGGCCGTTACAACAAGGGTCCGCTAGACTCAGGTTTTACTGTTTGAGGTTGCCGTTGTTGTATTTTTAGATTGCAAAACTACATCATGAAAGTGGCAACTAAAGGTTAGGTGACAAACGGAAAAAAACTTGTATGTACCAATTCTGGATTACTCCTTTGAATAAAAAGCTCCTATATATAATCTCAATATTTTCTTAATTGTATCGAATATTATGAACAACTGACACTAACACACTTTAAGACCGCTGTTGCACTGTTGAAAAAAATATCAACCCATGAATTGAATTTATATTTGAAGCGGTGATTTTTCAAAACAGTTTTTTTTTCTTTCTCAAAACAGCGAAAATTGAGATTCGAGGTTTATGAAGTACAACGACGATATACAATAGAGGTACAAATATCACCAGTATGTTTTTTTTATCTATTTATTTTATGCAATTTATATCGCGCACATATCTCAACCACGGATTCAAGGCGCAGGGATTTATTTATGTGTTGGAGCGGCAATCCTATACCGAACCAACCTGCTGTTATTTTACATCATCCATTCACAAGTGAAACTGACAGGTGTGTTAATTAACTGAGCGATATTGTTCCCACATTTCCAATGGTAACTTCAGTGTTTGAATCCTGTCACAGTCAGCAGCTGTTGGTTGGAGTTTGGTTTTCTGGGTCAACATACATGCAGATGTACTACATGTAGTGCAAAAACCATCTTTGTGAGAAATACTGATGCATGTCGTCAAATACACATACTTGTATGCCTGCTAGGTATCTGTGAGTTTCTTGTTAAACCCCCAGACTTTCGCTTGAAAATCCTGATATTCAACATGCGCATTGGTGTTTTTGCCTACATTTGCACACATGGGTGATACGATTCCGCTCGCTTAGAGTTTTGCACCGAACGTTGACTGAGGAAAACGCACACACAAAAACCCTGCTGTAACTGAAACTCTCACAGATAGCAACAAACTGGTTAGAAAGCCAATGAGCTATCAGCTGAGCTACCAACCCATCCCTAATGATAGACTGCACTGACCTGGTCGCTGTACCAGACCTGGACCCCCTTGATGTAGCGGTCCTGTCGACGCAGGATGTTTACCGCCTGGTAAAAGGGCATACCTGCACAAAAGAAAACAAACATTATTCATATGTCATACAACGATACAGCCCATTAGCTGGAACCATAGCTATGGAAAGCCGTTTGGCTCATAACCATTACACGTGTAAAAAATGATTAGTACACGTGTAATAAATAATTAACCCTTTCGCTGCCAATCAAAACTTGCGTATGTGCATTCCTGACTGCCAGGGAATATTGGAGTTCGGGGTGTAATAATTCACAAAAAATTCTAGTTCCAAACTGGCAGTAGGTAGGTAAGTAAAACCTATGTTATTTTTAAGGGAAATTGAACCAAGAATCTGTTTTTAGTGTCTAATCATGGAAATAATAATTAGATTGGCTTATAATGATGTTTATGAACCTTGGTTTTACACCAAAAGCTCCAGTTTCTACTAGTACTAGTCATGTGACAACTTTAAGCCTTGTCATATCTCAGCTAGTTACTGCCATGGTATTAGTAACTATGAACAAAGATTGGGACATAGATCATCTTAAGAATATAAATTATACATGTACTAAGTTATAGTTATAGGTGTGACACACTAGAAGTAGAACAATAAAACAATGAAGTGCACTGCAGTGCATAACAAGGACAAGCTCACAAACCAGATTAGCTGCATAGCATGCACTGCCCACAGATTTAAAATCTAAAAATACATTTTACCCAGTAACTAATATTGTTACAGAATGAACTCTTGTTATTGATTTGCTGTGTCAGAATAATCTAGTATCATAAGTATGATTCATGCAAACTGACAAGGATTGAAGGAACTGCATGGGTACAGCCCAATTATGTCAATGTACGTCAACATTCCACACATAATTATGCATTTAGTTGTCCAGTGAACGAGTATCGTGGTCAAACTGTCCAGTTTTGGTATCTGTTAGTACTCTTTTGTTGTCACTCGCTGGTCCACAGCTGATTTGGTGACGTTATGTGCATAAATAGAATCTCTAGCGAAGGGAAATCAGGTCAAAACTTACCCAAGACAAATTCCCATTGCTCGTTTCCAAGTGACCTTTCCGGGACAACTTCAAGATCGAGCATGGTTACGGTTCCTGTGGAGAAACCATACGGTTATTTAGAGGCAGGCAGGAACTCTAGATGGTCATGATCAGCTCTGTTCGAATGTGTTTACAAACTCACAGCTCAGTCAACGCCATTTTTGTTTTGTTTTTGTCAGCCTCCAGTATGGTTGTGTATAAAATGTGGATCGGAAAACACAAGTTTTTCCTATCCCGATTCCATACGAAGAAATACATCTTTTTGTATGATTTTTATGCTCAGTACTATCATCAAGAGAACAAAACATAAAAACAATACCATACCTGAAAATATTACCCAGTCTTTGATAAATTCAAACTTACTACTGCTGTAACTTAACCGCATGATTTTCCGATGCACATTTTCTGATTCACAAGAGAAAAGTTCGTCTGCTCTGCTACGTAGCACAACAGACGTAAACAAATCCAATTCGGAGAAGTGGGACGCCACATTATGCAAAGAGAACAAAGGAATTCTGATATTTTTAAATCACACCAGGAACGACAAGCTTGCACAGGTTGAACAATCGATCGAACCTCCGACTCGTGACACAAAGGTTAGCCTTGAGTCAGTCAGCTGCGATTGATCTATTTATATCGAAGGCCAATGGTGATAGAATTTGTAGCGAAGGAAGAGAGTAGAGAAACAGAGAGCGAGGAAGGCGAAAAGTCGGCCAGTGACCATGACACTGACCGCGTGCGTGTGTACCGTTGCCCTCTTGATGTGTAGGGTCAGCAGAAAGTTACCAGCACACCTGAGGAGCGATTACTTCAAAATATGCTACGAACTTGATGCTGCTACATGCAGAGAGACTGGACATTTTGAACTGAAAAACGAAGTCATTGTGAATCTAGCATTTCAGACACTGTAAAGTACAAAGCTGGCTCGTGCACTTGTTGTGCCGTAGTGATGTTGGCCGTAAGGGCGTGATAGTGTGCTGAGGGAATGAATAGCCCTGATATAGAACATTCAGTACTGACAAAACAGAGAGAGAGAGAGAGCATGTGTGTGCAGGTGTGTGGTGTGTGTCACTGGCAGTTCTGCAGTCTCATGTGAGCCCGAGTTTTCAGAATTTTTGACCTTCTCAAGTTTTCACCTGATAAATTATACCTGGCCTTTGCCACGGGTTCACTATATAGTAAATTCGAACAAACAGGTCAATTGTAGGTATAAATTTGAGTTCCCATCGGAAAATTGACAGGGCAGGAATTCCTAATTTGAAAGATTATTTCCTGGCAGATGTCCTGAACTGCATTTTCATAAAAGCAAGAAGAAAAGAAGATTTGTTTAAAAACTGAAAATGTGCTGATCATCGGAACGGCTTCAAATCTATTTTTCCACAATCCAAACATTCTCAGTTTTCATTTCTGCATTTAACTTGCAGCCGGCTACACATTTCTGAGTAAGTTAATAAGATACAAGTATATCAGTCGTGCCAGACTGATTTCATTGGTCACACCGCCCGAGTTAATGTTGATGACGTACAAGCTGTACAAGAAAAGCCCAATCTGACAGAAATTTTATCTGAATGACTTACTCATCTTGCCTTTTATTGTCAAATCTAGTATTTGATTGTACAAACAGTCCCAGCCTCCCCCCCCCCCCCCCCCTCCCCAAAAAAAAGCCAACCAAGAAAGACAAACAGCAAAACAATTAGAAAAACAACACACACCCACACACACACAAATCAAGAACAACATCAACAACAGACAAAACAGGTTATGATGCTGATGCTGTTGCTGGTAAAAGAATTAGTTTTCAAAACCAAACTGTAAAAAGCCACTGGTTTAATGTCACATAAGTTATGACAATCAATAGTATAGCGAAACAACACTGACTGAAGGTGACGCACGCGACACAGTGTACTGCGCCACACGCGCGCACAGTGACACGCCCACCAAGAAGAGTGATCTTCACTGACAATGATGTTCGCGTTAGATCACATTACAAACATTGAACAATGACATAGGTTCACTGACACACAAGGTTACGCCAACCTGAGACTCGAGGAACTAAGATTGATAATTTCTAGTGCAGTATCGTGACGGTAGATAGGTACCGGGAGAAGACACAGGGACGTCGTGTAAAAGGGGAAAACATACTTTGCTGAAAGTGTACGTGTGTGTTTATGTAACCAAAGCAAGATTTCTCTATTTTCAAGGGATCCTGTGAATTGGATGGCAATTCTGATGTGTATGAGAGAGAGAGAGAGAGAGAGAGAGAGAGAGAGAGAGAGAGAGAGAGAGAGAGAGAGAGAGAGAGACAAGACAAGACAAGACAAAATCTTTATTATCGAGGGTAATAGATAAGCAAGAATATTGCTTTTTTACATCCAGCCCTCGCCCTAATATAGGGTCAACAAGAACAGAAAACAATATAATCAAATAACTATCACATCAAACTTATAATACATTATATATTACTTACTTACTTACTGCCTTTCACGCCTGGTGGCGTGTATGGCAGCGACACATTATATATATATACAGATATAAATTAAAAAAAAAAAAAAATAAATAAATAAATAAAAAAAAAAATAAAAAAAAAAAATTAAAAAAAAATTAAAAAAAAATAAAAAAAAATTAAAAAAAAATAAAAAATTGTCATGCTGCATTTTAAGTACAATTTCCAATAATAAATATGTCAATTTTTAACATATCTTAATTTAGATCTGCATATTATTATAATTTAGTTTAACATGCACATACATTTTAAATGAATTGTTGAACCATTCAGCACATGTTTAGTTGCATTATGTGCGACATATAATTCTTTTTGAAGCTGTCTGTGTTTGTTTTATGCTTAAGAAAAATAGGAAGTGAGTTCCATAGGACCGCACCTGAATATAGAAGGCTTGATTTGAAAAGGTCAATACGTGGAGTCGGTGTGATAATTTTTAGTCTGTTATAGTTCAAAATAAAATTATCACGTAATGTCTCCGGTGCATATCCTGACATCACTTTATGCATTATAACACCTTTATTATACATTAACCTTTTTTGAAATGGTAATACTTGCAAATTTGTATAATCAGATTCTGAAGGAGTGTGATTTTTTAGCATAATAAGCTTAACTGCTCTTCTGTGAAGACTGGCTAAAGGTTTCAAAACATTAGCACTTGCACAATCCCACACAGTGGATGCATAATCAATATTTGACAAGATGTGATTGTAAAAAAAAATCTTTCGCGAGTGGAGATTCAAGAAATGTTTTATTTTTGATAACTGATATATTTTTTGGGAAGCAATCTTACAGATGTAATCAATGTGATCATGCCATGATAAATTATTATCAATCTTTACACCAAGGACTTTGTGGTGAGACACTTCTTCCAATACTTGATTTTTAATATAAAGAGGTGGAATGCTCGATAATAGATTTTGTCGTTTCTGTCTTGTGGTTATTAGCATAAATTTTGTTTTAGTGTGGTTAAGAGACATATGGTTTAACTCTGACCAATTCAGGAGTGCATCAATGCTTTCTTGTAGAGTTTTTGATAAATAATTTATGGAATGGTGACTAGAATGAATAGTAGTGTCATCTGCAAACAACTCACAGTTATTATGTATGTACAGTGGTAAATCATTGACATAAATGGAGAACAATAATGGGCCTAAAACAGATCCCTGTGGGACCCCATATTTCAAAGTACTTTCATTTGAATATGATGCATTAGTAAATGTAATTTGTTTTCTATTTAAAAGAAAAGATTTAAGAATATTAATGGTGGTGCATTGCATGCCATATATTGACAATTTCCTAATGAGAAGAGAATGATCAATAACATCGAACGCCTTTGCAAAATCAACAAACAGTGCTGCAGAAAATTTGTTAGAATTTATGTTGGTTAGCCATTGATCAATTAGATTTATAAGAGCTGTATGACATGAGTGCTTTTTGCGAAAACCAGATTGTTTTGGATGGAATAAATTGTTTTTATCAAAATGTGCTAAGGCATGTTTATATACAGGGTGACACGAAAAAAACAGATCCCACCAAAAGTTTAATATTTTCTGAAATAATCAGCCGATTCTTTTATTTTTTCAGGTGAGCCAAGCTGAAATGATGTTCTAACAGCCCACCAAGTTTGAGCTTCAAGATGTCATGGACAACGGAGCATAAGACATTTATAGTCGAGGCCTATTTTCGCCGGCGAACAGATTTGCTCGGGCTGCGCACAACAGACTCTCTGACTGAATCAATATTCCTCGGTGTCCTTGCTGATTTAGGTCGACCAGAGTGGGATCCCCTGTTAGGGTTTTTACTATTGAGGTTATTGACAGTCCCATGGTCTCTGAACTTATCCCTCCATCCATAGATAACTGATTTAACAGGAAAGTCTCTACGTCCAAACTGTCTTTTGAATTCCAGTTGAGCAGCGTGGATAGAATTCGACCGAAAATAGGCCTCGACTATAAATGTCTTATGCTCCGTTGTCCATGACATCTTGAAGCTCAAACTTGGTGGGCTGTTAGAACATCATTTCAGCTTGGCTCACCTGAAAAAATAAAAGAATCGGCTGATTATTTCAGAAAATATTAAACTTTTGGTGGGATCTGTTTTTTTCGTGTCACCCTGTATATGTTTTTCCAAGGGTTTTGAAAGTGGTGACAGGATTGAAATAGAGAGAGAGAGAGAGAGAGAGAGAGAGAGAGAGAGAGAGAGAGAACTCTGAACTCTGAACTCTGAACATTTATTGAATAAACACAAGGCTCATTTCAATGGGGAAATGGGGGGAGGGAAATTCAGCGTAGTACATGTGTCCACAGTGGAGCCGAATAAAAACAACAATAAAACAGTGAAAAACAAAACAACAGAACAGACATACAAACATGCCACACGTGAGATACCGTGTTTTAGGATTGAATGGTGATCATCTTAACTAATGTATTGAGATCTTTTCTTGAACACTTTATACAGAAAGTTCGACACATCCATGACATTCTTATCATCATCCGCACTCATAATTGCTGCCACATCGTCATTGGCTTCAAAAACAGAAAGCTCACTTCTGAACTCGTCATATGCAGCACAGTTCAATAAAACATGTTCTTCGTCTTCGTTTTCAGTCTTACATACTGGACATAATAACTGTTGAGGGGTTACACCGCGTTTGTACCTCGTCCTGTGACAGTTTATAGGTGATATACCAAATCTGAATTGGACATAAGCAATTTTAAAGCAACGTAACTGGCTACAATCCACATAATTCTCAATCTTAAACGATCTTTTAAACTTGGCATAGAACACGTATCTCTCTCTCGTCTGGATGTCATTATCCCAATCTGCTTTAAAGCGATTAATGAGTCTTTCTCTTAGTGTTCTAAGAAAATTACCAATGTCACCAACGCTTTGTTGCTGCCATGCTTCATTACAGCCATTCTCACATAGAATGTTCTTTAAATAGAAAGACCAAGATTTTTTACCAGAGTCACACAGAGCACATGACATAAGATACGCTTTACGAGGAAGTCTGTCCTGTGGCATAGCAATCAACCGTAACCAGTACTTCACCACCCTGATTGCTGAGTTAATGAATAGCGGGTGTCTACCCAGATCACCATACACCAGTCTGTTTGGGATTTGTTGCCCCACACGCAAAAGTCTTTTACACGCAAATAAATGCACTTTCTCAATGTCCCCATAAGCCTGGAAGCCCCAAACCTCTGCCCCATACATTAGAACAGGAAGAATCTGGGCGTCAAAAATCTTGAAGAAGATACTACTTGGGACATCACCAAGTCTGAAGAGACATCTTAAAATCTGCATAGTTCTTACCTTGGCCTTAACGGCCAGCTCACCAATAGCTTTCGTGAGTGATAACTTAGTTGTAAAATGAAGACCTAAATACTTATAGCTATTAACGACTTCTAAACGTTCATTACCATATTTCCACTGCTCTCGCTCAGCAAGAAAACCGCCTTTGCGGAAAACTATCACTTTGGTTTTAGACAAATTGACGGACATTCCAAAGTTGTCTGCAAAGTTTTTCAAAATGTTAATCTGCTTTTGGAGACCCCAGGCCGAAAAGGACGTTAAAGCGACATCGTCCGCGAACAAAAGGATTAAAATCTGAATGACATCTGGAGTCAGCTGAACACCATGTATTCCCTTTTCAGAGACCTCTACGGCTAGTTCATTTATCAAAAATGAGAATAATGTTGGTGAGAGGACACACCCCTGCCTTACACCAATGGGACACTCGAAAAAGTCTGTAATGCTGTCCGGACAGCGCACACACGAGCGAACTGATTTATACATACTTTGTAAAATCCTCAACATTTTCCCACCAACCCCAGCTTTTCGCAGTGTGTTCCAAAGAATTGCTCTGTTTACACAATCGAATGCTTTACGAAAATCAACGAAACATACATACAACTTTCCAGACCGTTTCAGTAAGTATTTCTGCACAATGCTAAAAAGAACAAAGACGTTATCAATAGTGGAATAACCCGCACGAAAACCACTTTGTACTTCATCGATTTTGTTATTCTCACTCGCCCAGCCTGACAAACGTTTATTCAATATGGTAGCAAACACCTTTCCTAGGATACTAAGCAATGAAATTCCACGGTAATTGTCAGGAGTATCAACATCACCACTTTTGTGAATTGGAACTACAATAGCACCTGTCCAGGCAGCGGGATAATTACCAGAGTCAAATATTGTGTTGAATAACTCTACTATGAACGGCAAAGTTTGCTGAACTGAGTTTATTAACATACCGGCAAGAATCCCATCGGGACCAGCAGATTTATTTGGGTTAAGATTTTTTATTGCAGAGGCGACTTCCTGAGGACTAATTGGCATGTCCAAACATTCTACAGCAATATCAGTATTTTCAGGATCAACCAAGTGTTCATCGTTACCAGCCTGAGTGTTACCTAGATCAGCACTAAAAACATTCTTGAAATGAGTGAACCACTGTTCACTAGTAATATCTGGGGTTTTACCAGCCGACTGTCGAATGGACTTAAGTTCGCTCCAAAAGAGTTTAGAGTCTTTTGCTTTTTCGGCAAGAGCAGCAAGTTTATTTTGTTTAAAAGATTGTCTTTTAGATGTTAATAAAAACCTGTAGGATTTTCTGTTTTCTACATAACTCAGCCTGTGTGCCGTTTTATTTTGAGTACAATGCAGCATTGACACACTTGAAAATAATTCGTGTTCACTGTGCACAGAGAGCTCCACTGCGATGTGCACTCGACCGCGGTCGAACGCTGAATGGAGAGAGAGAGAGAGAAAGAGAGAGAGAGAAAGAGAGAGAGAGAGAGAGAGAGAGAGAGAGAGAGAGAGAGAGAAAGAGAGAGAGAGAGAGAGAGAGAGAGAGAGAGAGAGAGGAATAGCTTGTCAGACTCTCTCCATTCGCATGAGGCGAGCCCTGTCATTTTCAAGGTCACAAGCACTATCTTCAGGGCATGACCGAAACCAGCAGTGGTTAGGTTAGTTTTTATGTTGTTAGGGGCAGGGCTCCTAATATGGACCACTTTTTGTTTCATGCTAATAACTAGCTTGTTTTCTTCCGAAGAAGTTTCATTTTGTGTTTGGTAGTCCTTCTCTCTTAGGTTAACGGTTAGGCCTAATTAGAGTGAAATAGCTTTGATAGACATTCAGCAAAAATTAAATACAGAAAAAATCACAAAGGGTCCATATTAGGAGCCTGGGTGCCTAATATGGACCAGTGAAGCGGCCTTCACGAATCACTGTAAAAAGCTCCCTATACTTCAAAATAACATGATACAACTTATTGTACAAGTCAGACTAATTAAAATATGCTTTAGATTTAGCTGTTTCGGGTTGATGAGAGCATTATTTGAAGCACACCAGGAAACTAAAGAAGCTTATCAAAAACAGAGTGAAAATAAGTGAAATTATCAACTTCCACGAAAAGAAGACTTTTTGTTATTTTTTTTTTAAATCACGAGGGCTAGTTATAGGTTATTTCCAGCAAGCTTCTTAATGAATTAATGAAAATAGTCTTTAGCTTTTTATATTTAGTGAAGTTTTGACTAAATATTTTAACGTAGAGGGGGGAATCGAGACGAGGGTCGTGGTGTATGTGTGTGTGTGTGTCTGTCTGTCTGTCTGTCTGTCTGTGTGTGTGTGTGTAGAGCGATTCAGACTAAACTACTGGACCGATCTTTATGAAATTTGACATGAGAGTTCCTGGGTATGAAATCCCCATACGTTTTTTTCATTTTTTTGATAAACGTCTTTGATGACGTCATATCCGGCTTTTCGTGAAAGTTGAGGCGGCACTGTCACGCTCTCATTTTTCAACCAAATTGTTTGAAAGTTTGGTCAAGTAATCTTCGACGGTGAGCTTGGTGGCTTAAAAATCTGAAAATTGTAAAAAAAAATATTTTTTTTATAAAACGATCCAAATTTACGTACATCTTATTCTTTATCATTTTCTGATTCCAAAAATATATAAATATGTTATATTTTGATTAAAAACAAGCTCTGACGATGCTACGAGTATACGGTCTTGCTGAAAAATGGCATTGCGTTCAGTTTCATTCTGTGAGTTCGACAGCTACTTGACTAAATGTTGTATTTTCGCCTTACGCGACTTGTTTTTTCTTCGATTTGTTGAAGGTGGTCCATATTAGGGGACTCGCACATACTTTGAGATTTTGCTATTATTTTCTGTTTGCAGTAGAAACTCGGGGTCAAACCTGCTAACATGTAACAAATACGGTCTTAGCTGTCATATATAGCAATTTTTGTGTGATAAAAGCTTTGGCTGTGGGCAGAAACGAGTCCGTTTTAGGCGGCAAATTTAGAGTGAACGCTGCCAAAAGTGAAAAAAAGAGAAAAAGCCTAACGGTTTTGAGATGTGTGTTTCTGCAACTGTTTTGACATGTGCAAGTTATCCAGAGAGGGTGAATACAGCGAATAAGACTTTTTTGAGCGCTCTAGCGCCGTTAATTTGTCAGAACAGGAGGTGGTCCGTAGGAGCCGGTAGGAGCCCTTCCCCTATTACAGCAGCATATCGTCAAAACGGTGATACCCCAAGGAGACAAACAATTAATGTACCATCATAGTGACTCTAATTGCTAATCTTTCGACTATTTAAACGTAAAAAGCTAGTGCCCAAACTAACAGTAGCACCCGTACCCTGGCAGACCGCTGAAAGCCCGAAGCAACCTGTGACGTAGATTGTGGACCAGCGTGTCACGCACGTCACGTCATTTGACGGCTCATGACGTAGTTTGCCCGGAAGGTGCGATCAGAGGTGACGGTACCCACATTTTGACCGTCGTCTGCGTGTGCCCCAACACAATAAAAGAACGGGTGTGTGGTTATTATTTTAATGTCCACGCAATTAGAACCGGAAAAGTCAAGGTCAACCTTTGGTCACCTTTGTGTGTACGAGTAGTTTCTTTAGAGGTTAGTCTCTCTCTCTCTCTCTCTCTCTCTCTCTCTCTCTCTCTCTCTCTCTCTCTCTCTCTCTCTCTCTGTCTCTGTCTCTCTCTCTCTCTCTTTCTATCTCTCTCTCTCTCTCTCTCTCTCTCTCTCTCTCTCTCTCTCTCTCTCTCTCTCTTATCTTTTTTTTAGGGGGGGAGGGGGGGTGCCGGTCATTTGAAATGGGCAAGATAAAAATACAAACTGATTTTGTAGCCAGTGGACTTGAGTGGGGATTGCTTATTGATTTGTGACTAAATAAAACGTGTTGCTAGAACATGCTGGAAAAGGGAGAACGGAAAATGTTCCAAGCGTTGAGTGTGGACCAGTACAATGTATATCTTAAACTTTCATAATAATTTACAGAATCTATGGCAGACTAGTGAAATCTGCGTATTCGAACTATTTGCGTCAGAATAAAAAAAACCAAGAAGTGTAGGTTAATTTATTATTGATAAAACGAAACGTTGCATTTACTAGTTCGTCAACACAATGGTCTTTTAATAGACAGACAGACAAACACTTATAATACAAATAATGAACTTATCTTAGAAGCGTGGATGTAATTCGCTTTCAAGATGCCAGCGAGGTCATTTGAAATCCTTGGGAAGACATCTTGCCTGCGTGTTGTCAGATTATTGCAACAACAAACAAGTCGCGTAAGGCGAAATTACTACATTTAGTCAAGCTGTGGAACTCACAGAATGAAACTGAACGTAGTCCGCCGCTAGTGCAAAAGGCAGTGAAAGTGACGAGCCTGTTTGGCGCGGCAGCGGTTGCGCTGTGCTTCATAGCACGCTTTACTGTACCTCTCTTCGTTTTAACTTTCTGAGCGTGTTTTTAATCCAAACATATCATATCTATATGTTTTTGGAATCAGGAACCAACAAGGAATAAGATGAAATAGGTTTTGAAACGATTTTGGAAATTTAATTTTGATCATAATTTTTAATTTTTTTAATTTTCAGAGCTTGTTTTTAATCCAAATTAACATATTTATATGTTTTTGGAATCAGAAAATGATGAAGAATAAGATGAACGTAAATTTGGATCGTTTTATAAAAAAAATTTTTTTTTTACAATTTTCAGATTTTTAATGACCAAAGTCATTAATTATATAAAAAAAGATCCGGGGATATAATTCACAGGAACTCTCATGTCAAATTTCAGAAAGATCGGTCCAGTAGTTTAGTCTGAATCGCTCTACACACACACACACGCACGCACACACACACACACACACACACACACATACACCACGACCCTCGTCTCGATTCCCCCTCTATGTTAAAACATTTAGAAATCGGGCTTGCTGCAGGGAGAAAAACAAATCAAAACTCAGCTTGCAATCACAGTTACTCAGGAACTGGTAATTAATTCAAAAAAGACATCACGCCCTTTCGACCCCGAGTACCCACCCCTTTCCCATCCTCATTTCCTTTTTCTTTTCACCAAGCATCACCCTTCCCGGGTGTCCGGACACCCGACAGAGTTTCTTTTTCACACCCCGATTTCCTGCAACTGACGATTTCAACTTGTGACTGTTTCTTGTCGGAGCCGGTTTGCACGTGCAAAATTCTCACCGGCTGTGACAGTGTCGATGCGCGACCTACTTTTTCCCACGGTGCGGCGAGGCACTGGGGTATATAATTACGCCGGATTGCAAAGCGCGTTCATTCTAATGACAGACTCGTGTAATGGATCCGAACCTGACCACTAATTTGCGTCCGGGGTAGAAGGAGACTGACCTATAATTTGATATCGGCGTTGATGGAGACTTGACAAGAACGGCTCGCTTTTGGGCTGTTTTGAAACAAGTGACGCAATTAGCTGTCAATCAACGTACACTTGCACGTGTGAGATGAAGTCATGAACCCCCAAGAAAACGTCTGATTGACTGAAGAAAGAAAGAAAGAAATACCGTCACTTTTCAAGCAAATTTCGGTGTCAAGTTTTCGAGAGATTTTCTGTGCAGTCAAGTCTAACTTGAGCATTATAGTGTCGGCCAAGGTTGAAGAAAATTATTGTATTTGTTATGTGTAAATCCTTGGTAAAACGAGACTCTCTTTTAAAATTCGCTTTCTCAAAATCTCTCCCTTCCTCCCCACCCCCCCTCTCTCTCTCTCTCTCTCTCTCTCTCTCTCTCTCTCTCTCTCTCTCTCTCTCTCTCTCTCTCTCTCTCTCTCTGTTTTCTTTGTTTCTTTCTTTTATTCATATTTGTTTTATATCTAGCCCATGTATTGTTGACACAGAAAAAATGTCCAGCCCGATCTTGTGTTCAGACCACACCAATAAACTAACCTCAATAGTTTCTATGGGTCAGCATGTAGTTTTGCTTGTCGACACCCTCCATAATCCATTGGGCAGCGCATTCAGGCAGGCGTCTGATATGTGTCTGCAACGCACACACCATTGATCATGCATTGTGGTGCTCCTGACACCCTCTCCTCTCATACACTCTTACAGCAAAGAACATTTGGTCCTCTTTATGGATGGACACGCCTGGTATCTTGTCCCTATTGTCGCTGCAAGCAAATTGCTCTTTTGTTACTGCTGAACGGATTTATCGGGTGGCAGTTTTTGTTACTTTTAACAGAAGAGATTTACTGACCAACAAAACGGTTACTCCTTTGTTATTGCTGACCGGCGGATTTACACGTTTTCTCTCTTCTCGCCGTGAAAGGAGCTACTAACCTAAACGTTGCTCTATTGTTATTGCTGACCGGATTTACAAGCCGGCGCTGTTGTCACCGCTGAAAGGACTATTTACCGAAACGTTGCTCTGAAAAGGATTTACAAGTTGCTCTTTTGTTACTGCTAACAGGTTTACAAAAAGGGGACGCACGTTAGGCGTCAGCGCGGGTAAATGATAAAACAGGACTTTGCAGAAGAGGGGAGCGTGTTGTAGAATAGCGCTCAAAGGCCGTTGCAGTTTTTTCAGCTGCTTGTCGGCGCGTGCGCTGCACGTGCAAGACTGCCTGGGTCAACACAGGGCGCGGGCTGCAGGCACGTAGTGACCGTCGTCCGGCTGTATGTGCACGATGTCCACTTTGTTGGTCCGCAGCCATGGACACCGGATCAGCCTTCATCAAGTAATGGCCTTAGGCTGCTCTGCATTATGCGATCTCATGAAGACTGTCCTGCAGTCTACTGTTTTTTTCCTTTTTCCCCTTTCCTTTTGTTTTTACCCATTGCCCCATGTCGACTCCGGACAAATTGCGAAGTCCTTCCCTAACCGTTTCAAGCCGCTCCTCGCAGATCTTGCATGGTTAGCTCACGTGTATAAACGGTTGTATCTTCACTGCAGTACATTAATTTCAAAAGGCCGCCATGCAGCCCAACCATCGTTCGTCTTGCCCTTTACTTGGTCGTCAGTACTGGACAACCCAAACAAAACTGTTAAAATACGATATCCTGCTATTACGGTCGGTGGTGAAAAAGAAGTTGGTTTTTTTTTACACCGAGCATCTGCACTACACGATTTAAGTTCTGTTGTCCGCACAAGCTATTTGTCTGGAATCAGTCCGGCATCGCAGGTGCATTCCAGGTGCTTGGCTGGTCGTCATTCCTTTCCTCGGGCAAACCTTGCGTCTGGAGGTGATTATCCAGCGGAAACCCCAAGGAAAACGTTATCCTCACCCTAGCCACTGTTGGCAAATCTCGATAGTTAAATTCTTGCTTTCAAAGTCACACCATTCACTATGACAGTGTTCTCTTTCAACGACGATATAAGCATACATACCCTCTTTCGAAGATCGTCAGATAATGACGATGTGGTGTCGTCAAACAAACAAACAAACAAACAAACAAACTCACTAACTCACTCACTAACTAACTAACTAACTAACTAACTAACTAACTAACTAACTAACTAACTAACAAACTCGTGTCTGTTTATCTGCCTGGCTGGCTGTCTGTGTATGTGTGTGCGTGTGTGTGTGTGTGTGTGTGTGTGTGTGTGTGTGTGTGTGTGTGTGTGTGTGTGCGTGTGTGTGTGTGTAATCGCCCACTTCACTAGTCCTTAATTTGTCCATCGCTTCGTACAAGTATCATTGCGCTATAACGAGCTGGGAAGTATACATGACCGAACGAAACGTCTGTACGTCCCAAACAACTCCAAACAACACCTCTTAACCCTCAACCCCCCCCCCCCCCCCCCTCCCCCCTCCCCCAAACCCGGCCTCCTAAAAAAGATTAGACACTATCAAGAAGAATATCGCGGTATCATTACAGCTATAGATGACCACTGGGGCCGGACATGCGGGTCAAGCGCGTGTCGCGCGTGCTGCAGTGTCCACGCCAGATGGTCACTAATGTCCATTTGTCCACCCCTATCATAAATGCGTAGGTATCCCTCCCTTTCAGGAGGCTGGCCTGCTTTCTTTGCTTCATCAAGTTTTGTTCAGAGAGAGAAAGAGAGAGAGAGGGAGAGAGAGAGAGTACATTGAAGGTGAGCCCGAAGTTTTACTGAAAATTCGGTGCCAAAGCTTCGTGCAACGAGCTTCGTGAATTCGACTTTGCGATGTCATCTTTGCCTAATTAATGTCAGGCTGCACTGAACTACTTTTAGTTTTATGACCATGCTAATGAAGATGATGCCCACAAATTTGACGACAGTTCGTGGAGTCCCCTCAAGCAAGCTTCCATCTTTTATTTTGTTTTGATTTGCCAGCACATCTTCCTGCAAGATCACCCCGGTCGCTCTGTCCCGTCTTCCTTAGTCTCTCCGACTGTCCGTCCGTCCGCCCACCCTCCCATCCCACCCCCTCTGTAGCCTCTGAGCATTTTGTTTTGTTTTTTTGTTGCCTGAACACTGGTGTTTTTCACGATCCCTTCGGGCAGCTGATAAAATGTATCATGTCTGTGTCCCCATGGTCAGCTGGGGTGCTGGCTGATTCAAGGGGATGGGAAAACACGAACGGACACGTCAGTGTAAACTATAGGGACCGTCCGAAATGTGACCATGCATGGTCCGGCGTCCTTTTTAGTTGAACGAGATTGCGTTAGATGGTATCATGGTGCATATTAATCTAGTAACTTGGGTCAGTGTTTTTTTAGGGCCTTTTTTTTTCGTGATTCATATTTAGTTGATGAGAGATGGGGATAAAGGGGGGGGGGGGGGGGGCGTGGGGGGGATGAGAAAATTTTATTAATGCGAGTCGGATGGGATATGTATCCGGAGTGTTTGACTTGGGATGATCACGACACAGGCTGCGACGCATTGGTCTATTAAATAAACACGCGAGCAAAAACAATGTCGTCATATATATTTGACACTAGAATGAATACCCGCTTCGCCGGGAAGAAGTAGAGCCGAATGAAGAAGTAGAGTCGAATACCCGGCTTCGCCGCCGGGAAGAAGTAGAGGACAGTGACCTTCTAAAAATAGTAACGGGAATATCCGGCTTCGCCGGGATGAAAGCGTTGTGGACAGTGACCTTCTAAAAATAGTAACGGGAATATGGATTGACGCCACACGAAGGAAGGGATATAAACGCAAAACACTGGAGAAGATAAGGAAGAGTTACTGGGAATGGATCTGGGAAGATGAACAGAAAAACCAAAATCGGTTCAGTGCTGCGCGCTGAGAGCACGTGTTGAAAATTCTCATCGACCAGGTTGTGTCCGGGGTCTACCTGAATATGCCCACCAAATTTGAAGCAGATCCATCAAGAACTTTGGCCGTGCATCGCGAACACACACACACACACACACACACACACACAGAGACAGACAGACAGACACAAGCCGTATATATATATATATATAAAAATATAGATATTACTTATCTAGAGTTTGTGGAGTGTCAGCGGCAACCAGAAACACAGTTACTGCATTGACATTGTTACACTAATCATCAGCTAGTTTCTGGATTTAAAACTGTTTTGTACATTAAAATGGTGACGCAAACAAGCAAGCACACACACACACACACACACACATACACACACCGTGGCACACACATACACACACACACACACACACACACACACACACACACACACACACACACACACACACACACACACACTATACCGATTATACCCCCAAAACTTATAAATATATGATGACCAAATCTCTACTTCAAAACCAACACCTCCTCAGTATACTCCTTCTAGCCCCAAGCCTACCGTCGACACCCACCCCAAGATTGTATCCACCGTATTTGTGACCAAGAGGTGTTTTTGTGGCGCCGTTTTGTGCAGACACCCGACACCCGGGCTGAGCGATCTACCCGTATCTCGCCCCCATCGTCATCTACAGGCTGCAGTCTCACCACCCCGGGTGTGAGGTCGGGTATCTCTCGTTCCCTCCCCCATGATGAAGCGAAAACTAATGACATCGCCTCATCGCTGTTCGGATGAGGATTAGCTTGGGGTCCGATTTCTGCACTGGGAGGATTGACTGAGACAAATGGTAGCGTGCAACCTGCTATAAACCGCCGTCATGAATATGACTAGATTTTCTTTTGCTTTTAGATGGTTATTGGCGATACAGTATAGCTCTGCAAGAAGCAAATTAACGGATTTACATTACTTATAAGACTCTTGGCGGAGGTGGGGGGGGGGAGAGATAGATTGAGACACACACACTCGCACGCACACACACGCACACACACACACACACACACACACACACACACACACACACACACACACACACACACACACACAGACAAATGTATTAATATTGTTATACATATATAATGAGATCTCGTCTGGTTCCTGTCCCACCCTCTTGCTCTACCTCTCCCCCTCCCATATATAGCTTACAG
Organism: Littorina saxatilis; assembly: GCF_037325665.1. NCBI lineage: Eukaryota > Metazoa > Mollusca > Gastropoda > Littorinimorpha > Littorinidae > Littorina > Littorina saxatilis. The sequence goes on along the minus strand of NC_090245.1, from coordinate 33,806,157 downwards.
GACCAAGCCCCTCTCCCCTCCCACACATCCCCCGCCCCACCCCCTCCGTCCTAACGCCTTTCATTTCAGCCCAATCAAATCTTATCAAGTAAATCAGAAACAGTAACCAGGCCCAGTCCTACTGAAACCAGGCACCGGAGTCATTATCTTCTTCATCCCGCATGATGGCTGTTATGACAAGGTATCGTCTCAATCCGTGACAGTGGCCAGTAAAATCGGTGTCGCTACAAAGGGATTTAGGTTGATGAGCGCGAGGCGAGTTTCACGTGCGCTAAAAGGGAAAAGTGTCAGTGTCAACTGCTGCCTGTCAGATTAGTGCTCGTGCTGCTCGCTCTGTGAGTCACGCCCTCGTCATTTGATCAGTTTATGAGGGACTGGAGGATATGACATCGGGGTTGACGCGGATGAAAAAGATGTTGTCTTGGAAGGTAAAACTGTATAGTGGACAGCGAGTTGACGAAAATGATATCTTGCAAAATCATAATCAGCGACACATAAAGCATCATCATCGTCGTGGTCGTCGTCGTCATCATCATCGTCTTCATCATCAGTCGTCGTCGTCGTCATCCTTTCCTCCTTCTTCTACTCCTCCTCCTCCTCCTCATCTTCGTCGTCGTCATCATCATCATCGTCGTCGATTGCGTCATCAAAATGTTTGTTGTAAAAAAAAAAGGAAAGACAGTAAACAAGGGGAAAAACTGCAAAACATAATGTTGTCGGTGTGTGTGTGTGTGTGTGTGTGTGTGTGTGTGACTCGAGGGGTGTGGGTGTGTCAGTCTGTCTGTCCTTCTGTCGGTACGTCGGTCTGTGCATGCGCCGTGTGTATCTTTGTCTGTGCGTCGGTGTGCATGGTTATCTGTGTGTTCTACTTTCTATACTAGTGATTTCTTACTCCCATCATCAGACTTTTAACGTCAGCAACCTCACAGGCACCAGCCTCCGTGTCCATGGTGTCTCTGAATCGCCCGGATTGAGCTGGACACGCGCACTGCACGCGCTAACAACGGGTAAAGAACCGGTACCAACATTTCCACGGAGACTTCATGTCTTCGAGCAAATCTTCACGGAAATCTGAAGATGTTGGTCGCATTTGTCACTGTCTAGTTTCCTTTCAATGCTTAAGACAGATCTCACTGTGGCGGCTACTTTGTCTCACGCCAAGTTTCACATGAGGCGCCGCATGCATGCTTCTCAAATTTTCATTACTAGTGTCTTTGTGAGAACTGGTGGCTTCAATATCTGAAACTTACAGGAAGTAACAGTTCAAAAATTAAAACAAATTAAAACAAGTCGCGTAAGGCGAAAATACAATATTTAGTCAAGTAGCTGTCGAACTCACAGAATGAAACTGAACGCAACGCAACGCAGCAAGACCGTATACTCGTAGCATCGTCACTCCACCGCCCGTGGCAAAGGCAGTGCACGTGGAATTGACAAGAAGAGCGGGGTATTCGTTGCGCTGAGAAGGATAGCACGCTTTTCTGTACCTCTCTTCGTTTTAACTTTCTGAGCGTGTTTTTAATCCAAACATATCATATCTATATATTTTTGGAATCAGGAACCGACAAGGAATAAGATGAAAGTGTTTTTAAATTGATTTTGAAAAAAAAATGTTGATAATAATTTTTATATATTTAATTTTCAGAGCTTGTTTTTAATCCGAATATAACATATTTATATGTTTTTGGAATCAGCAAATGATGGAGAATAAGATAAACGTAAATTTGGATCGTTTTATAAATTTTTATTTTTTTTTACAATTTTCAGATTTTTAATGACCAAAGTCATTAATTAATTTTTAAGCCACCAAGCTGAAATGCAATACCGAACCCCGGGCTTCGTCGAAGAGTACTTGACCAAAATTTGAACCAATTTGGTTGAAAAATGAGGGCGTGACAGTGCCGCCTCAACTTTCACGAAAAGCCGGATATGACGTCATCAAAGACATTTATAAAAAAAATGAAAAAAACGTTCGGGGATTTCATACCCAGGAACTCTCATGTCAAATTTCATAAAGATCGGTCCAGTAGTTTAGTCTGAATCGCTCTACACACACACACGCACACACGCACACACGCACATACACCACGACCCTCGTTTCGATTCCCCCTCGATGTTAAAATATTTAGTCAAAACTTGACTAAATATAAAAAACAAGAAAAGCTCGTTAATTTATTAATCGACAAAACGAGACATTCACCAAAAATACACTGTTCAGTTATATTTTAAAGGAAGACCATTAAAGACGAAGAAAACGAAAATCTGAGAGACAAGGTCTTTCGCTTTGTTCACGTCCATTTTTTTTTTTTTTTTTTTTTACAGATTACATCTCTACAAAATAAAAGTTTCACCCTCCCCGGCGGACCGGCACGGTTGGCCTAGTGGTAAGGCGTCCGCCCCGTGATCGTGTGTGTGTGTGTGGGTTCGAATCCCGGCCGGGTCATACCTAAGACTTTAAAATTGGCAATCTAGTGGCTGCTCCGCCTGGCGTCTGGCATTATGGGGTTAGTGCTAGGACTGGTTGGTCCGGTGTCAGAATAATGTGACTGGGTGAGACATGAAGCCTGTGCTGCGACTTCTGTCTTGTGTGTGGCGCACGTTATATGTCAAAGCAGCACCGCCCTGATATGGCCCTTCGTGGTCGGCTGGGCGTTAAACAAGCAAGCAAACAAACAAACAAACAAACAAACCCTTCCCGGCGTTGTCCCACCCTGCACCGCGCTTGAATTAAACAACATCAAGCAATTTTGTTGTTGTTACATGCTCAACAGCATGGGTGAGTCTTCGCCGATGAACCTTATTGAATGGGGCATATTTTGGAATATTTATTTTTCAGTCTTGTTGCCATCCGTACAAAAACAATCAAGCAAGCAATCAGGACACACACATACACACACACACACTGTGACACACACACACACACACACACACACACACACACACACACACACACACACACACAGAAAATCTAGTGTGATTTCAATAAAATATCACACAGAGATAAATTCTCGGAAGAATTTTTGCGTGAGGTTCGTGGGTTGATTGGTTTGTTTCTTGAACCAGGCTGTTTAGTTAATTCTTGTTCAGTCTTTATTCTTTCCATGATTCAAAAGTGCATGGAGTTTGGTTCATTGTCCTTGTCTCACATTTGACGTCTGTTTTCAGCGCTTATTTAGTTACTTTTTTTATTTTTATCATTTCACTTGCATTAACTGATTTAGCTTTTTGTTTAATTTCGCCAAAAACTGGAGAGTAAAAAAATGTTCGTGGGAAAATGTATAGTTGATCGAGTAACGGTAAAAAAACCATAATTATAATGTATTGTTACACCACCACTCTTTAATACCTAAAGACGCTCTCTCCCCCCCCCCCTCCCCCCTCCTCTCTCTTCTTAGGTAAAGCTATCGAGGCTTTGCAGCGGCTCCCCTCCCACATTGCCATTGCGCCACGGAATGGAGGGAAGAGTTGTCGTTCGTCGACTGTTGTAGTTTAGAAGAGGTTGCCTCCCTTGGGTCGGCGAGGTTCGCGTGCGTTCGTGGCGCGTGCAGCCAGCGATTGGTTTACAAGCGGCGTGACCTTTTCACTCGCTTTGATCAAAGAATGGAATGAATATCGATGGGGGGAGATGGTAGAGGGAGGGGCTTGGGCCCAAGGGGTGGGGCTAAAAAATGGAAGGAACCGCTTATTTTCACCGTGATTTTGTGTGAGTGGAGAGTACTAATTTGACTGACGTTGTCAAAGGTCTGTGACTCGAAATGAAACTGATTTTTTCCCTTCGCTCATGTCTGTCTCCAGTTTTCTAACATCCCCACCCCAACCCCTAAATGATCCACCTCCACCACTCTCTCTCTCTCTCTCTCTCTCTCTCTCTCTCTCTCTCTCTCCAGTCTGAGCCGGTTTAATTCAGTAACATTTCTTAAAACAGCAGCCAGTGAGTCTCATTGTCTCCGTTTCTTCTTTGTTCGTTCTGTCCTGTACATCGTGGTTTTTTTTTCTTCTTTTCTTTGTTGTTCACTTTGCTTCATCTTCATATTTTTTTTTTATTAATTGCTGTGTGTTCGACGACTAAACCCTCCTCATTATTTTTTTTACTGACATAGAAAACCGTGTATTAATATTGAAAGTACTAGTCACCAGCGGCTGAAAAGATCAACAAAATGCTCGTTCATTTACCGAGAAGTGATGAAACACTATTAGAAACTCAATCACACCCCTACCCCCCCCCCCCCCCCCCCCCAAAAAAAGGCTTTTCCAGCTTAATTTTTTCCTTCTTTAGGTTAAGATTAGAATTTCATAAGTGTGGTAAATAAAGTGTGAGCTTTAGTCAGTTTAAATCTGACTCCAGTTTAATCACAGTATGGGCTTATTTTCGTCTCATAATAACTCATTTGTTGTATTGCTGTTCTTTTTTTTCTTTTTGTGAAATACATACATGCTTTTATTCTTAAAAAAATGAATGCTTTGTAGATTGAGTAAAACTCATGTATTGATTCTGACATCATTCTTCTTCTTCTTCTTCTTCTGCGTTCGTGGGCTGAAACTCCCATGCATACTCGTGTTTTTGCACGAGTGGAGTTTTAAGTGTATGACCGTTTTTACTACCCCGCCATTTAGGCAGCCATACGCCGCTTTCGGAGGAAATTCGACATCATTAAAAGTCATCACTCTGACACTCACAATCAAGTGTTCATCGCATTCTGATCCAGGATTTGGCAGCTAAATTAGTTGGTGTTTTGGGATGAATTACTTTCGCAGATGTAGGCCTACTACACTAGTGGCTTTTCAGAAAATAATCATTCATAAAAACAAATTCCCACTCTGCGCAGAAACTATGCAGGCTGTTCGTTTTGGGTATGTGTCCGGTTGGGGGGGGGGGGGGGGGCCGCTTTATCCGTCGTAAAAGCCTGGCCAGTGAGCTGAATCGTTTAGGCAAAAAAAAAAAATAGTCTGTTAACGGTAACCCGACCGACCCTATTTTTTTCGCGCGACCCTAGACTTTTTTTTGGCATTTGGGAAAAAAAAATCTTTTGGTTTTTTTGCAAAATAACGTAAAAATGTTTTTTGAAAAAAAAAAGAAAAAAAAATCCCGACCTACCGACCCTATTTTTTGGGCCTATGTTACCGTAAACAGACCTAATTTTTTTTGGCCTTATATGGGAAGGACTGTGCACAGTTTTTAAAGTGGACTCGTATAGTCTTGTAACTCGCTTTCTGCCCGCCTTGCCTTCAATGATCCTCTTTATGAAGAGTGTTGTACATACAGAATGTATAGACGGATATAGCGTACGTCGATTTGTAACCGACTGTCCTGTTAAGATTTTCCCACGATATTTTACAGACCTTGAAACAGACGGTATTCTATGCCCGCGAATCCGGAACAACGAAATTAGGTGATATGGGCGAGAATATGATAAATATTTAGCAGAGAATTCATTGATTCGAAGAAAACTCTCTTCCGGCATTCCATCCTCATCAGTGTGAGCATCTCGGCATTTCCAGTACGCAAGTTCCATTCTGGTACATTATTATATTATTGAGTTTGCATTAGAAATATTTCATGCAACTTTTAAACTATGTTAAAACATTTAGTCATAACTTGACTACATGTAAAATAGCAGGCGAGTCAAGGAAGTGCGGCCGCAATCATTCACTTCCAGCTCCTTCAATGAAAAGGACCATGAACGAGAAATAAACGGTTGTTTCCCTTTGTGCACTTTAGTGTTGCGAGGGTCTGGAAATTGTGCGAGTGAAGCAGAAAAGGAAGTTCTGGGACAAATTTAACTGAATACCACTTAATCTCACTAAAAATCTTTTCTATCCTGTCTGTGTGTCTGTGTCAAGTTCTGTCTGGTTTCCTTTTTCCCCCACAAGAGAACTATGTTTAGTGGCTGATGACTTGGCAGAAAACAACAAAGCTGATTATAAATGTTCAATTATTCTAAATTCTTGGAATAGAGGGATGTGTGGGAGTAAAGCGGTGGTTTTTACACCCCCGGTATAGGGGTGTGTATAGGTTTCGCTCGATGTGTTTGTGTGTTTGTGTGTTTGTGTTCGCATATAGATCTCAAGAATGAACGGACCGATCGTCACCAAACTTGGTGAACAGGTTCTATACATTCCTGAGACGGTCCTTACAAAAATTGGGACCAGTCAAACACACGGTTAGGGAGTTATTGGTGGATTAAGATTCTACAAGGACTTATAGAGTGACATTTTAATGGTCAAAGGGAAATAACCTTCTCAGTTGGTGGCAGTGAAAATGGTTATTTCCCTTTGACCAACGGGGGTGTTTTTCCTACCTCGAAGGAATTTCTTGTTTTTCTTACAAAGACCAATTAATATTATGTGGATTCTCAGTCTCCCCCCACCCAAACATTTTTTTCCCTTCATGTTTGCTTGAATGTCTTTTGCCCGAAACATATCCCTATTCAGTCATTCTGACAGAGAAAGAAAGAAAGAAAGAAAGAAAGAACTGAGGCGACGACGAAGAAGAGCGAGAGAGAGAAAAACAAGAAGACTCGCCTGAATACTTCAAACACGCCGAGGAAGACTATTCTGGATAATAAAAAAATGAATATGAAAAGAGAATGAGTAAATGAATTCATAGATAGATACATGAATTAGACCATAGACCTATCTAATATAGGTCCCTGATTAGACTAAAGAAATAAATCGAGAGAATAATCACCGTTTTCAAAAGTATTGATTAAGGCAAAATACACGTATACTAAGATATTACGATGAAAACGACACTTTCACGAAAATAATAGTGTTCGGTAGGGAAATAACAAATGTATAAGTCACGTAACTCGAACATAATGGCCTCATATGGGGAACCGAAGGCCTGAAAGAGAGAGACAGACAGACCGAGAGAGACTAACAGGGTGGTACCTTAAAATAAGGCGGTACCGTTTCAGTCAGTCAGTAATCACAAGCAATCAAAACAGAAGTTTGTCGTGTTCAGTTTGTATACAGTTTGTTTTGAAATCTGTGTTTAAAACAATCGCCCCACCTGTCAATCCGACATGACTTTCTCTTGCAACAAACACTGGATCTTTTTTCAGTTACTGATCCATTGACATTTGAAAGTCGTGGGCACTGGCAACGCCTGCCAGCAAAGTCACGCTCAAATCACGGCTCCCCGCCCGCTTCGCACTCTCTGCTCCACTTCTCTGTCGCACGCTCTTTCCGCGCGCCAGCCTCGCGCGTAAATGTTCGTAGTAAAAATCGTGTGTAAGCTCTAGCACGCGGTTTACTCCTCGTCGTGGAAATTAGGACACTCGGCAGCCTTCGGAAGTGATGAATAATTCATTGCTTACGGAATATTCTATATATGGAATCTTTCGTAAACGCGAAACCGAATCTCCGTGTTCGTTTTCCGCCTGGTAAACATTTATTGTGACGTACATCGATCGGGTCCCGCAAATCACCATATATGGAAGTCGGTGGTGCTCGGCCGATCCCGGACGATATCACGAAAGCCGAAGCGGTAGCCAATCAGCGACGGGCGGCTTTCCCTGCCCAGTCAACGTTGATTGTTGTGTACTACGAATGAATGAAGTGTCAGCAGAAGCATGTTACCATTCGAACCAAGCACGTTGTGTTGTGAACTAAAGACGAGACACATATTGAAAATGCCAAGAGTTGTGTCAAATCAAAGAGCAAAGTTTGAGAACGACGAAATTTTCAGAAAACTCAGCCGTGAATGTGAGGTAAGTTTCGCACAGCCCTTCAACTTTTTGGGGGCTTGGCACACATGTATAGAGCGAGCAGTTAGTAGTGTTTCGGGAGTGTGAATTTGGGGAATACCGGCACTTGCGACCCCGAAAAGAAAGCTGTCTTGGGACTTACAGAAACCACCATCACCCCTCGGAACCGAACTGTGATCCACTTTCTGGAATAAATGTCATCCACCTTGAGACTTGAACGGATGGGAAAATGCGTCGATTACCTCATCGGTTGGCTTTCGGACACATCCGATCGCCGGTATGGTGTGTCGTGTGTATACTTTCGCTGTGGAGGCGTGAAGGGGTGCGATATATAGGAATGTATTACACACCTTGTTGTGTTGTGTATATCGTGAAACTACTGATGAAAGTTCGGTGTGATTGTGCGATTGAGAATTTTTTTTAATTGATACATGGATTGTTTACTTCCGCGAGGTTTTCTTACACATGTGTGTGCTTTACCGATGTGTGAAGTTTACAGGTGTAACACATATAAATACGATATATGTGGGCCCCAAAAAATCAACTTGTGATTTTTCACTGACCATGGACTAATGTGATATTTATCATGTGAAAGTACTCTATTTCAAACGGATTTTCGTCTCGGCATCAACATTTTGGTCTTTCTAGTTTCCGATAAAGTCTCAAGTTTCACGTATTTACTAATCTGTTAAATGTTTATTGACTGTTAATTCATTCAGTCATCGTTTAGAAATATTACTTCTTTTTTTTCGTCAAAGGTGATTAAGAAATATGTGTTACTACAAGCTTATAGCTGCATCTTCGCTGATTCATTCATACCGTGAAGCTAGTCAGTCACCACCCCTTTAGTTTAATATCAGTATTCAGATACATCGTTTTCTTTTATGCTAACATTAAAAGATCCTCCTTTGTATGAGGAAAGCACTTCCAAGCAGAACACTTCAAAGCGATAATAAACAAGATTTAATTCAATTCTTGATACTCAGTGGAGGTGATGCAAAATAGTCCAATGTAGTCGATCCACAATGTGTTCTTTCTCAACTCAAGTTTTCCGTGAAGAAAATAATCAGGTTTCACACAAGTACTTCAAGTACAAAAAAAGATTCACTCTATTATTCACTAATCTATTCAAGGGAAAAGATTTAATCGTCTCGAGTTTTATCACCTGAAAGTTTGATTTTTGTGAAAGATGAGCAGAAGAATGTATCACACTTGCGCCTTTATTTCTACGTTCACTTCCGTATGTCAGTGTTCGGTGCTGACTTGAAATACTGGGATTTTTGAGAACAATGTTCGATGAATAATTTGCAAAAAGGCTGACGATTTGTGTGGGCTGCATCTTTTTTTTCCCACATTCACTTCCCTATGTCAGTATTCGATTAACGGTTTGTAAGACGACTAAAATACAATTCTCATAGCACATTCTGCAAAGACTTTTTTAAATCCCTTATCCTATTTTTGCGATGATATAATATTAATGTGCGATCATATGTCAGGAATTGATACGAAATGTCTTCTGACTCGCGTTCTTGTCACGAAACTAGAGTCAATTTGTCCGACTGGTGGTCCGTTTTGGAATGTACCCATTGTCCCAAGATGACAAATCAGCTCATCTTTTGTGGCATGCTGCCATTTTTTGTTAAAAAGAACAGACGGGGAAACCTTTCTTTCAACATAGTTATAAATTAGTCTTATCCAGTTGGTTTTCTGGACTATTCATTTTAGCTTTTAGTTGTCACTGGTGGAGTAAGATCATAAAAAATAAAAAAAAGATTCCAAGGCAAGATAGGCTTTTATTGCTGGATTTGTATACACTGCTGGATTGCTGGATTTGTATAATATATATATATATGTCTCTTACTAAAAGTCTCTGTATTTCCTTTGATCCGTGTTTAGCGTTGTTTTCCAACAAACATTATAAATGTTTGATCATAATTTGACTTTAAGTATTCTCATCCTCTAAACCGGCTCAAAGTTAATACAGTGACTGAAGTCATGTTTTGAACCTTGCTAGATACTGAGGTTGATTGGAAAAAAAAGTTTCTGTTTGTAACCCACATAACAGACAGTACAGTTGTATCGTTTAAGTTCAGTCTAGTGTTTATTTAGACATTGATAAGTAACAAACCCCCTCCCTTCAAATACCGAGAAGACATAAGTGATCAGGTGACGAGCGTGTCATTGCAAATCATTCAGGAATTAATCAAATTAATGTGACTACTGCAGAATCCTCATTAATTTAGTACAACAATAATCATTATACTGTTGCAGACAATAGTGCATACTGCTGGACAAATAATCGTCGATGTGAACTGTCTTTTGCGCAATATTTTTAACACGGCGTGCATGTGTATTGTGCCTCCCTCAGTTGGCCGTGAAGAAATTCCCCTTAAATGTTTCCTTTTGAGAAAGGAAACCATTCTACGAAGGCAGGTGCATTTCGGATAAGGATGTGTAGATTGCAATGAGAAGACTATCTATCAATACATTATTCCTTAAGACGTGAAACTGTCAATTTTCCCTTGACCCTAATTTTGGCGTGTTGTGTGTTTCACGTGCTATTTGGGACTGTGCGGTGCGTCAGTGTTTGTGACACAGTGGCGTGTTGTGACGTTGCAGGTACGCTACACAGGCTACAGAGACAGATCGCTCGACGAAAGACAGTTAAGATTCCAGACAGAATGCAGGGAAGGACACTCCGATCTTGTAAGTAAAATGATAACATCATTTTATTTGTTCATTTGATTGTGACCAGTTGTTTTTTTGCGTATATTTTTTCTTTGGCACTGCAGTCTACTTTGTGTCCGAATCGAGTGTGTAAACTGGTTTAGCTCTTTATGTGTGTGTCGTTTTGGATGAATCTGTGTATGGAGCTCCGCAGTCTCCCATATCATGCTGTAATCATTGTACATGTAGGCTACTACTGAAAGTATGAGGTTCAAATGAGAATGCAGATGTGATTATGTTGTTGTTTTGATTTGCCTCTTGCTTTTGTGTGGTTTATAGTAATAATAGTAGTCATGTTTGTTTCCTTCTATCTCTGTGCTCTTTTTACTTTTGAACTCTCTCTGACTGAAGTGTACACAAGTCAATTTTGGTTAAAAACTTCCCCATGAGCAAATTTAAGACAGTGCACAGGCTCAACACACAAAAACTACATCGACAAGGCCTATAATTCGTTACGCATACAGTTTGCACATTAATTTACGCGGATTGAAATTAACTGATTCCTTGTTAGAAATTTGTACCTTTATAAAACCACACACATTCATGTTTGCAAATATTTTAGGGCAAGGATGGTACTTTATTTGTACGAAGTTAACTCTAAGATGTGCAGTGTTTACCAGTTTGAATAAAACAAACTTGTTCTCTCAGTAATGATTGTGCTGCGCCTTGATGGGGTTTCTCTGTGTCATACCAATGGACTCATAAAACCATTGTTTATCTTCTCATATATGTTATATCGTACGAATGACCGTATGAAAGCATTATACTGTCACGTGAATAAACGTGTTCTTGGCCGACAACAAACCAGTTTTAAGTCTTTGCAACGTGGTCTAAGTTAATTGACAGAGCCATTTACATTGTTTACACAAATAAATAATGTTGTTGAAAAACAAAAGAAATCGATACTCAACAACACAAAGACAATGTCGAATGTTCGCCTATTGAGGCTTCTTCCCCATATAATCATATAATATGGTGAAAATATTATGTTGATCGAAATATATAATTTGCGGTATTCCAGATTTGCATTTGTCCGGTGCTCACTTTTGTCATGTTTCTTTAGACTTAGCGAATCAAGAGCAGAGCATTCACACACACACACACGCACGCACCGCACCGCACCGCATGCACGCACGCACGCACGCACACACACACACACACACACACACACACACACACACACACAGTAACAATGTACCGTCGGGATGTAACCTTGAACGGTTGAAAACGACGTTAAACACCAAAGAAAGAAAGAAAGAAAGTAACAATGTATCAACTTAAATTATATCACGAAAATCAAACTAAACAGACATTTTAACATGGTAACCTTGGAGTTGTGTGGGTAAAGAGGGATACAACTCTACAGCTTGACAGTGTGTGTGTGTGTGTGTGTGTGTGTGTGTGTGTGTGTGTGTGTGTGTGTGTGTGTGTGTGTGTGTTTTGTGTATGTGAGTGTATGTGTGGTGTGTGTGTTTGTTTGTTTCTATTTTACTTGTTTGTTTATTCTTTTTTCTAACAATTTGGAAAGCGAATTTATATCACTTTACTTAAGTTATATTGTAAATATGGAATCATGTTTATCATACACGTAGTTTGACAAACAGTTATATATATATGTATATACAGGAAACAATACACTTACAATAACCCAAACTATTGTAAATACCGTATGAAGGTTGCATACATTTCAATCCGTATTGATCGATGGACTTCAACTGCAAGTGTAACAATCGGTTCATACGTTGAATATTAAATCAAAAGTTATTGCATAATGAGTATTAATACACTCCATGATTTTTTTTATCGGTCCTAATATCTCACAGCTTAGTCACACTAAACAAATACCTGCATGCAAAAGTGCACGAGTTTCCGTCTGATAATGAATAAATATTATGTGGGCGTACACCGGCATATCATATTCAACTCAGCGTGAATAAACCTGTTATTGAACGTGTTCCATTCATAGATCAACAAAATCCGACAGCGTGTGATATGGCTTTTTTTCCTGGAACAGAACACTTGACAGTCGAATGACTTGTAACTTTGCTGTGAATTGTATCCCTTTCTTTCTTTGTCAAACAAAGGGGATAGTTCTGTTTCGGTATCAAAACTTTTCCTGTGTTCCTACACTGTGTGGCTGTTAGGTGTCTGTTGTATTGCAACTGTGTGAACAAGAGCGGGTAAAAGCTGATAGAAATTGTGAATCATATAGATATATATATATGTCACACGCTTTCCTTCTTTGCCACTACTAAAGCAAACGTGTGCAAGATTGTATGTTACACGCTTTGGAGCATGTGCAAGAACGGATTCAAACTCGAAATCGTCCCCCCAAAAACCCCAAAATGCACACACGACTTTTATTTCTCCTGCTGTTATCGTTTCTTCTCTTTACAAATTCTTCAACGCTCAGAATACTGAAAACGGCATCCCAGACGACAGTACTGTTTCCATACGCGAATTTAGCTGCCCTTGGAAAGTGGCTCGCTCAGGAGGCCTGTTAGTCTGACACTATAAGGACAGAGTTCTGAACATAGATGACAAAGATCCCAGAAAGAACAAACATTTCGCGGATGCAGACACAGAAAGACGTCATGAAGATTGCGATGCTTCAAAAGATACAGACTGTGACGATGACTGTGACGTCATTCACATATACCGAGACGTCATTTATAGTTGTTCGGTCACTTTCGTCAAAAAGTAGATCTCTCCACAATGGCTGCTCCTGTGTTTAGGTTTATCAAGCGTGAGTACGCAAAACGTGTTTGTTCTCTCCTCTGTTGAAGCTGTGAGACATAATCGCCATTACGATCTAGTCATGTGACAGAGAGTTTTCTTGCACACTCGACTGCTGCTGTTTGACTCTCTGTCACACGACTAGCTCGTAATAGCGGGTAATATACATGCACTGTTTTCGTTGAACAAAATACATACCTAAAACGGTAGCCAAACTGTTCCCGCTAGTCAAGCACTGTGCGGTTTTGTAAAGGTTCCTCTGTTCTGTGGTTGTGTGAACAGAAGTCTTTTTTTTTGTTGCTCCCACAATAGTTTTGTTTTGTTAGTTTCTTTTTTGTTTGTTTGTTTGTTTCTTTGTTTGTTTGTTTCTTTCTTTTTTGGACTGGTTTTTTTTTTTTTTTGGGGGGGGGGGCTGCTTTCACGTGCTTCTTTTCTGGAGTTTCTTTCTGAAGTCACCTCTCTTTCCAGAGAAATCACCACCATCTTGTAAATCATCGCGAATCTATCCAAAATTGTACGCTCTCTACCAGCACCACTCGTGATTTGAATATCATGCCAGAAAAGTGCTTTTGATTTCTTGCTCATCGTACTTTTTCTGTGCAACACTGCAACCCCCCTTTTCATACCCCCAACTTTAACCCCCCCCCCCCCCCCCCCCGCACCCCCCAAAAAAGGTCACGCATGTGCGCACAGACGCACACACCTCCGCCACTCACACACACACACACACACACACACACAAACACACACACATAGAAACACACACACACACACACACACTACCACACACACACACACACATTTCTTTTACTTTGCTAATTCAGATGATCTGTTCCTAATGTCTGTAAATGTACCTCCCTTTTAAGACTCCCTCCCTTGTAAGGCAATATCGTTTCAGATTTTCAGGTGATGTTAATAAGGGTTTCACTATACTGTGAGGCGTTGAGCAAGACGTCAGCTCTATTTTGTGTACATGTGTCGACCTGTACCTGTGGCCCAGTGCGGGTTATCTGTCACTTTAGTTCCGGGGTTACAGGGGGAGGAGACACGACGAGGCTAAGAAAAAATCTGACTTCATGTGACGGTTAAAACTATGTCCTTGCATTCTTCAAGTTTCATTTACACCCCCCCCCCCCCCCAAAAAAAAAAAAAAAAAAAAAAAAAAAACCAATCTCTTACCCCCCCCCCCCCCCCTTACTTTAGTCAGCATACACCCGCCTTTGTCTACCCTGCAGCTACTCGAGCGATATCTTTATTAAAGTGTTGTTTTCCGCAAAATCATCGTCATGTAAAAGGGCTTTTGCTGTTGCAGTATTGAGCGAGAGATGTGAAATGAAATATATCTTGAAACAGGTACAAACACAAGTTAAATTCGCACGCTCAGACACCGACAAAGACGCACAGAGTGAGGCTAACAAAGTTCGCACATATCAATTGACTGTCGATGATTGTTACATGTATCAAGAACTCAAGGCAGCGACGTAACACAACATGAAAGCATAGCTCTGAAATATCCATTTTTGTAAACCAACTACAAGCAAGGCTTTGGAATTGTTTTTGATGATGTCATGACTGTATGGGTGGTATACGCCTAGATCCATGTGTAAAACACATGCATTGAATTCTCCATACAGATAATGAAGTGGACAGGAATGGTAATCGTATTATATCGTCTTGAAATGTGTTGTATTGTTAAAGTGGCCAATATTAGTCTTGTAACTGTGGCTGTGACTTCAACATGTCTGCGCATTTTGCTTTTTTTTTTGAGAGTAGCAGACACGATTTAAAAAAAAAAGAAAGGAAAGTGTATGCTCACAGTTACAGTATTAATAACTAAGTACACAATGGCATCTAGGGGGGGGGGGGGGAGACAGACAGGTACATGGAGACAGAGAAAACGACCGACAGAATGACAAAGACAGACAGACAGACAGACAAAGAGAGAGAAAGTAGTTAACGGAGCACTATCAATTTGTGAACTCCAGAACTGTTTTGCTGCAACGATGATAAATAAAGTATGACATTGGCCGCATGACTGAATAGGCATTAGCATACCCTGTTACATCGCGTGTTGCCTTTCGCAGAGGATAAGATACAGCAAGTTTTTGTCTGTTTGGTCAGAAACACATTTGAAACAATTCCTTGTTGTTGTTATTTTCTCAAAAATCAGTGTAATCACGGGGTTTTTTATGCTTGCATTGAACGCATATCATTTGTGGATTAAAATGAATGCACACTACTTCCCATGGAAACAGTTCAAATGGCTTTTAAGGTGGAGGTTAAGTCAACTAATACGTACGGAAGTCATTGTTTTCAATTGCACCGTGCGTCTTCGTTTCTTGACCAGTACTCTTGATTTTGGTACCGGGTTGTGTTCCTAAGACTCTGCACTTTCCTTTGATATAATAAGGCTCACTGTGTATAACCGGATGAAACACGCAATAGTCGCTAATGAATACATTTTTTTAAAATTCCGATTAAGGTACATACTGTTACTAATTGGAACCTGGCAGTCAGCGAGGAGGGTATAACAGCAACAGTTATGTACCCGTGTTCGCATGTTTGGTTTTGATCATCTGCTAGAAGTGGTATAGATATCAGCAAAATATTAGTTATGGCCGCCATTTGCATTTCATATTTTCCAAAATATCTACTTTCTCAAACAGATAATGCAATCTAGTGGCTGCTCCGCATGGCGTCTGGCATTATGGGGTTAGTGCTATGACTGGTTGGTCCGGTGTCAGAATAATGTGACTGGGTGAGACATAAAGCCTGTGCTGCGACTTCTGTCTTGTGTGTGGCGCACGTTATATGTCAAAGCAGCACCGCCCTGATATGGCCCTTCGTGGTCGGCTGGGCGTTAAGCAAACAAACAAACAAACAAATCTAGCAGATAATCAAAACCAAACATGCGAACACGGGTACATCAGGATGTTGACTTTCTGTTTCGATGATACTCTCCTCACTGCCAGGTTCCAATTAGTAACAGTATGTACCTAAATCGGGAGAGAAAAAACTAATTACTTCATTCCTTAGCGACTATCATGTGTTTGATCCGGTTATACACCATGAGCCTAATATCAAAGGAAATTGCAGTGACTTCAGAACACAACGGTACTAACATCAAGAGAATTGATCAATGAACAAAGACGCACGAAGTAATTGAAAACTGTGACTTTCGTACGTAGTAGTTGACTTAAACCTATACCTTAAAGTTACTGTCCTTGACACTTCAAGGTGCACGGAGCTCCCAGGGCTTTCAGTCATGGTTCAGGCGTCTATCCATTTGAAATTATACCAAGTGTAATTGACCTTCTTGCAAGGCGGAGTCGAACATTGCAATTGTTTACGAACTCATTTTCGTCCGGGCAGGACAGCGTGGCCCTCGATCAGGCTCAGGAGAGGGAGAACTCTTTCCTACCTTGGGTACTTTGTGTCAAGACATTGTCGGTTTGATTACGAAAGAAAAATTTAAACGATGGTATGTGGGTCCATTTTGGCACAACCGCACACAGCCAGTTCAGGCCCAGAACGTGATCACGGGAAATGTTCATTACATTTTGGCGGGAGATGCGAACTAACACTGAAACCGCCTAAAGTTTCGGTAGGCTGACAACACTGAAGGTATACATGTGTAGTCATCTGTGAGATAGTTGTGCCGGTACAGCTTTTGACTGTTTATATCGTAATCTGCGACCCAAAAAAAACAAATCGTTGCTTCGGCAACTATGATGTGACCCTCTTCGGCAGCATTAAGAAACTGATTCATACAAAAATCTAGGCTCCGCACAGGAAGCACTGAGTCAGGGTGTTGGGTTTTGGTGTGTGTTCAAGTGGAGGTCCCCCCGGATGGTCTTACTCTTCTTATGCCGTGTAAAAGCCAGGGCAGATATGAGATTATGCCGTGTAAAAGCCAGGGCAGATATGAGATTATGCCGTGTAAAAGCCAGGGCAGATATGAGATTATGCCGTGTAAAAGCCAGGGCAGATATGAGATTATGCCGTGTAAAAGCCAGGGCAGATATGAGATTATGCCGTGTAAAAGCCAGGGCAGATATGAGATTATGCCGTGTAAAAGCCAGGGCAGATATGAGATTATGCCGTGTAAAAGCCAGGGCAGATATGAGATTATGCCGTGTAAAAGCCAGGGCAGATATGAGATTATGCCGGGTAAAAGCCAGGGCAGATATGAGATTATGCCGGGTAAAAGCCAGGGCAGATATGAGATTATGCCGGGTAAAAGCCAGGGCAGATATGAGATTATGCCGCCGAACTGTTTACATATGAAGGACTATGCCTTAACATTGAAGGATACTGTGCTGCTCAACTGGCTCTCGTCGAGATTCTCTCAGTGGATGTGTAGGCTTGTGGTGGTATGAGATACATGACTGTTCAGTCTCACTGCACACCAAACGCTGCAGTTATGCTCAATACATCAGCCGGTGAAAGTTGTATCATTATGGAGCGCGGAGTGTCTCCGAAATGACATGCATGGGCGGAACGCATAACGAATGTAAAGCACGATTGTAGGCGGTGTTTGAAAATGTTGGTGATGGTGTTTGTTTGTGCGTCAGCCGGTGTGGGTTCACGGTTCGTAGGCGCTTGTTTGTGCGTGTGTGCGTTCGTACGCATGTGTGTGCGTGCGAGTGTTTGTGTGTATTTGTGTGTGTCACTGTGTGTATGTGTGTGTGGGGGGGTGGGGTGCGCGCGTGTGTGTGTGCCGCGCGTGCTTATGTGCTTGTATGAATTTGGCAATAGCATCAGAAATTAGCACACTGAAATGCCTCATTAGTTTTAATAGTTTTAGAGCCGAGGCCCGTACCTTTCAACATTCATACACGGTTCGAGTCCCAGAAAGCGGGCGAAGCATTGAACCACGGGGCCAGCTAGCGGGACCCTCTGGGCAGTGTTTTAGCGGTTATTAGCGGCACACACCTCACCCACCAACAATGCGACCCCCGACATGAATGAAATATCAGCCCCACATCGCTCACATTCTTCGGCGGAATATCATGACCGTTACACCTCCCCTTTTCAGTCGCCTAGGGCTTCCCAGGAAAAGCTTAGTCGTGGAGGAAGGGGGGGGGGTGTGGATGAAGAGAGTGGCTGTGTGGTGAGAGAGAGAGAGAGAGAGAGAGAGAGAGAGAGAGAGAGAGAGAGATATTTAAAATCGGTGCAAATGGGAACCTTGACGTTCTTCAAATAAGTGATGAGTGTCATGTGCGCGTGTGAGTACGTCAGTGTGTGTATATGTGTTCGCATATATGGAAACCTATCCCTTGCATTTATCATAAAAATGCATATCAGATCCTGTATTCATATACTGCCACACACTGTGCCTTTCAAGAAGAAAAAACAAGTCGCGTAAGGCGAAAATACAATATTTAGTCAAGTAGCTGTCGAACTCACAGAATGAAACTGAACGCAACGCAACGCAGCAAGACCGTATACTCGTAGCATCGTCACTCCACCGCCCGTGGCAAAGGCAGTGCACGTGGAATGGACAAGAAGAGCGGGGTATTCGTTGCGCTGAGAAGGATAGCACGCTTTTCTGTACCTCTCTTCGTTTTAACTTTCTGAGCGTGTTTTTAATCCAAACATATCATATCTATATATTTTTGGAATCAGGAACCGACAAGGAATAAGATGAAAGTGTTTTTAAATTGATTTCGGGGAAAAAAATTTGATAATAATTTTTATATATTTAATTTTCAGAGCTTGTTTTTAATCCGAATATAACATATTTATATGTTTTTGGAATCGGCAAGTGATGGAGAATAAGATAAACGTAAATTTGGATCGTTTTATAAATTTTTATTTTTTTTTACAATTTTCAGATTTTTAATGACCAAAGTCATTAATTAATTTTTAAGCCACCAAGCTGAAATGCAATACCGAACCCCGGGCTTCGTCGAAGAGTACTTGACGAAAATTTCAACCAATTTGGTTGAAAAATGAGGGCGTGACAGTGCCGCCTCAACTTTCACGAAAAGCCGGATATGACGTCATCAAAGACATTTATCAAAAAAATGAAAAAAACGTTCGGGGATTTCATACCCAGGAACTCTCATGTCAAATTTCATAAAGATCGGTCCAGTAGTTTAGTCTGAATCGCTCTACACACACACACAGACAGACGCACATACACCATACCCTCGTTTCGATTCCCCCTCGATGTTAAAATATTTAGTCAAAACTTGACTAAATATAAAAAGTCACGCATGTGCACACAGACGCACAAGCACGCGCGCATGCACACACACACGTCCTTCCCCCGTCACTCACACACACACACACACACACACACACACACACACATACACACACATAAAGACACATCATGACACCTCCTTATATCCTGACTTCAGTTTCAGTCGTATTTTACATTCATCATGCATTTTGCGCACTCATCAACAGTTGCAAGTCACCAACACTCCTCTTCTTATAAAGATATTGTTTTTTCTTGCTGAAGAATTTTGTACGGCTGCAATGTTTGATGTATGGAGAGATCCTAGTCACTCCGTTTGCTGCGACGAAATTATGTGTGTAGGGGATAAATCAGTTTCTCACAAGCGTTATTATTACTTTTTTATGACGGAGGAAACAAGTCACAGCTTGAGAGAACATAAATCATTTTAATTAACGCAGTTCAAAACTTGGAGATGATGTAAACATGACAGGCCTCCTACACTGAAAGTCGAAGCCCTGCAGCTAACGCCACAAGAGAGTGTTAGTTTCTCTTCATAATTCAGAACATTTTATTTCGTTTTTGAATGCGTGTTTCAGGTTTGGGTTGATGGAATTCTAATCTTTTCAAGCTTTGATTGGATGGAATCATATTCTTTTCAGCTCAGGAAATTGACTTATGGAAGGTTTAGAAACGTCCTTAAAAGTTAAAAGAATGATGACCACGATGCCGCATAAAACTTTTAGAAGATTTTAAAAGAAACACACACACAAAAACGTAAAGAAGCATGGAAAGGAACGTTGCATTCTGCTAACCTGACCTGGGTACACAAAAACTACAAAAGCAACCAGAAGAATCATATGTGTTAGAGCATGTGACACTGAACAAAATAAATAAAAAATAAATAAATAAAAAAAGAACAACGAAAGTCTTCGTGATTGTGAGAAAAAATAGAGCCTGACTTGAATTTTTTTTCTTCACACACACACACACACACACACACACACACACACATACACACACACACACACACACACACACACACACACACACACACACACACACACCACACACACATCGCCTCTCCTTTATCCACATGACTCTGAGACATCCCATGATACAACGATAACAAAACATCGATCTTTCAACTTTTGAAAGAAAAAAAATCCACCCTTAATTCACGTGAGGTTGTTACCTTACAAAACATGCTGGGGTTAAACCGCAAGTCAGCTGACCCCCCAAAAAGTGCGGGGGCTAAACCTCAAGTCAGCTGACGAACAAATATACTGACAATACAACCCACACTTTGACAGCAAGTTCGAATAGACTACCCCGGCACTCACACCCCCCCCCCCCCCTTCCTTTTAAAGTACGGCCGGGGTTAAACCACAAGTCGGAAAACAAAGTAAGCCTATATACAACCCCTGACTTTAGCACACTTTGTGTTTGAAAAGTAACCACACACACACACACACAAATAAATAGATAAATAAACACAAATAAAAAGCATGCAGGGGTTATAAACCAAAAGGCAGGTGACGGACCAAAATACCCACAACGTTCCCAAACTTCAACAGTGAGTTAAAACAAAATTTAGAAAGAAGAAAAAAAATCAAACGGAAACCACATGACCTATTTGGGAGTCGTAATTCACTGAGCGGGCCAAGGTGTAACAAAAACTCGGCTCAGCTGTGAGTGAGAGAACGGTGTGTGAGTGTGTAGGCCTTGCCACGTAATCTGCCGACCTCCTTTCTCGGTCGAGGTGGGTTTTTCCCCCCGAATACTTGCACCTTTCAGGGTCGCGCAAGCCGGCCGCCAAGAAGAGGGTTCTCCTTTACACTGTGTCTAAACTTGTGCTCCCCGAAAGCTCAGTGTGTATAGTTGCTATTCTATCTACGGCCTCGCCTCCCACCCCCACAGCGGCTGTTCTGGCAAAATGCCGACTCAGGTGTTTTCCGAGTTTAGCATGGATCGAGCGTAGGCCTCGGGTGCAGTTATGGCACCCTGTTGGCTCATTCATTGCATTGCATTGCATGCCGAATTCAAAAGTGCAGTTGATTATTTGCTGAGAGTTACACAGACAGTCATGCGATATGCTTTAGTCAATTCAAAGTGATGGACGGTTTATTTCAATAGTGGTGGGTGGGTGTGATTGGGAAGGGGGGGGGGGGGGGGTGGGGGGGGGGGGAGGGTACATGGGTAAAAAAAACAAGTCGCGTAAGGCGAAAATACAATATTTAGTCAAGTAGCTGTCGAACTCACAGAATGAAACTGAACGCAATGCCATTTCAAGTTTCAGCAAGACCGTATACTCGTAGCATCGTCAGTCCACCGCTCATGGCAAAGGCAGTGAAATTGACAAGAAGAGCGGGGTAGTAGTTGCGCTAAGAAGGATAGCACGCTTTTCTGTACCTCTCTTTGTTTTAACTTTCTGAGCGTGTTTTTAATCCAAACATATCATATCTATATGTTTTTGGAATCAGGAACCGACAAGAAATAAGATGAAAGTGTTTTTAAATTGATTTGGACAATTTAATTTTGATAATAATTTTTATATATATTTAATTTTCAGAGCTTGTTTTTAATCCGAATATAACATATTTATATGTTTTTGGAATCAGCAAATGATGGAGAATAAGATAAACGTAAATTTGGATCGTTTTATAAATTGTTATTTTTTTTTACAATTTTCAGATTTTTAATGACCAAAGTCATTAATTAATTTTTAAGCCACCAAGCTGAAATGCAATACCGAAGTCCGGGCTTCGTCGAAGATTACTTGACCAAAATTTGAACCAATTTGGTTGAAAAATGAGGGCGTGACAGTGCCGCCTCAACTTTCACGAAAAGCCGGATATGACGTCATCAAAGACATTTATCAAAAAAATGAAAAAAACGTTCGGGGATTTCATACCCAGGAACTCTCATGTCAAATTTCATAAAGATCGGTCCAGTAGTTTAGTCTGAATCGCTCTACACACACACACACACACACACAGACACACAGACAAACAGACACACGCACATACACCACGACCCTCGTTTCGATTCCCCCTCGATGTTAAAATATTTAGTCAAAACTTGACTAAATATAAAAAGGAAATAGGAAAAACAAAAAAAAAGATCTCAACAATTCACATTCCTGCATGTTGGTGCATGGCCCGGTGTTGACACCGTGATCATTTATAGAAAACATGTCCCATCACGTTGTGACACTGCCTTAAACCATTTGTATTATCGTATATAGTCGTCCTTTCCTGTTCATTGAAAAGTTTTACTGGTGCAGTATTTTCACACAAATGCTTTCTTGCTCACTTACACCGTCTCACAAGACACTGAAACATGTTCAAGTGTTCAATTATACTTGAAGTGTTCAATTATTCCTTGACCCACGTGACTCAATGCAAGGTCGGCGGTACTAACTTAACTCATCTATTGATCATTTGCATTTCATTTCTACATCTTCCCACTCGGAACATTACCTTCGCAAGTCGTTCTGTTCTATCAGTGATGAGTGTACAGTCTTCAATTTTTGCCGAGAGACTTACTTTTTTGGACAAATCTATCTGATTTCGCAAACAACCGAGAATTGATTACGCTATATCCGTACAAGCACTCATTTATTTTGCCGTGAAACGACGGAAAAAAAGTGCCTTTGTTTGGCCGCCGGCCGAAACTGACGAGTGATTCGCTCTTGAACTTGAAATCTCAGAAATCCCTCCGCGGCCGGCTGATTCAACGCACAACCCTCCGGGTTTGTTTTACCGCTTGTAATTTGCGGCCTTATGGCCGTAATGTTGAAATCCATCGTCGGAACCGGCTAAGAAAAATATTTCGTTTCGTCTTAGTTTCGGTTTTTTAAGAAGGTGTCGTGATGTTCGCTTTTAGCATTTTATACGTGATGTCGTAAAAGGTCAAGTTTGGTTCCTGATCATTGAAGCTGCGTGGATGGCTGATATTGGATGGATATTGTGCAAGATCGGACTACGTTTTACACGCGCAGAACGGTGTCACGTGCACATGGGAACACGCATGCGTGAAGTGTTATAGAATTGTTTCTGTCTTTCTTCTTCTTAGTCATGTAGGCCTAATTACTAGTTTACGATATCAGTTTTGACATCATGATCTGCTTTACTGCTTCGACCTTCTTTTTCCAGATCTGAGATCTCTTGTTTTCCCGCATATTTTGGCATTATTAAAGCGTGTGATTTGATGCCAAAATATAAGGAACATGCAGGATTTAGGCCAGGCGGTGCTCCTCGATCTTTCGGCGTACACTGAAAGTTGAAATGGCCGATCAGTCCAACCATAGATAATTATATATCTATGGTCCAACAAAGAATCGGTCGTGTGACCCACTTAAATATAATTTCTTGCATGCCGTTAAGGCCTTCTTTAATTGATCCCGAAGTTGACTTCGCGGAGATTTCAGTCGCAACATCTTTTTACCAAAATCTCAGCGGCAAAGCTTCGCGGAACGAGCTTCGTAAATTAGACTTTGCGCAGTCGACTTCGCCATATTAATATCAGGCTTTATCAAATGAGTGAAATGCCGCACCGACCCTTTATTGTTTTTATGACTCATGTCATTGATTTCATTATGTATCGGTTATACCTTTTCTGTTGTTGCTAGTTTTCGCCTGAAATAACTTCCGATGTACAGGGTGACCCAAAAAAAAGAGTACCCAAACGAAACGTCATAAATTGAACAAAAATAAAGCAATCTTCATAAAATGTATTTACACACACAAGTAGCCTCTGCATGATTTGCACAGAAAATTTTAGCGTTCTAGCTTGTCTTTCAGGAAAGTTATGCTCATTCTACAGAACATGCTCCAAATGGCCTCCCCCGGATTTAAATCCCCCAGATTTCTATCTTTGGGGGTTCCTGAAAGACAACGTCTACAGGAACAACCCACAGACAATCACAGAACTCAAGAGAGCCATCACAACAACCATTCGCGGAATCTCGCAACAGGAGTGTGTGCGGGTGATTGATAACTTAGCGCGGCGAGTTCAAGTTTGCCTGCAGCGGCGCGGAGGCCATTTGGAGCATGTTCTGGAGAATGAGCATAACTTTCCTGAAAGACAAACTAGAACGCTAAAATTTTCTGTGCAAATCATGCAGAGGCTACTTGTGTGTGTAAATAAATTTTATGAAGATTGCTTTATTTTTGTTCAATTTATGACGGTTTGTTTGGGTACTCTTTTTGGGGGGTCACCCTGTATAATGAATTGGTCAATCTTGGGATAATTCGGGCGTAAAAGGACTTTACTTTCTTTACGAGTCTGTCAAATGACCCATCTTACACTTAGGTTGATCCTAACTTAAAATGACTGATTATGTTTAATACTGATTCGGTCAAAGGTTAATCTTGGGCGGATTCTGACGTAAAACGACTCTTTGTTTTTATAACGAATCTGTCAAAGTACCTATCTTAGGTGGATTCGTGCCTGAAATGACTCTGATTTTATAACGAATCACTTTAATTGACATGTCTTGTGTCGATATCTGACACAGTAACGAGTATAAAAAGGGAGATAGATTCTAAGTTAAACATTACATGCTAGTTAAACATTACATGCTCAGTAACGTCCTTTTTAAAAAAAAATTGTATGCCTTGTAGCCCATAGCATATCACGTCAGAAACAACGTCGGCCAAAATGGCTGTCCTAAAAGTGTCCACTGTCTCATACAGTTTGTCCAAAATCACAAACGCTTCGGCCGTCGAGACACGATAGCAACAGAGCAATATCCTAGTGCTTTAGCCGTCTCGGTGGCTGTGCTGGTAGTATTCTTTCCAAGACTGGATATCCTGATGCTGTACCTGATTTGTCCGCCCTGTCTCCTCATTAGGCGAGGAGAGGGTTGAAAATAGCCGTTGATTGGACAAGATGTTGACGGTAGAAATGCCAAGGGATCGATGGTGGACCAAGCCAGTAGAGTGCTGCGTACTCAGTCTTTTGCTGTTCAGACAAGCTTTCCCGCTGCAATTTTAAGACAACAACAAAATACGCTTTGAGAGAGAGAGAGAGAGAGAGAGAGAGAGAGAGAGAGAGAGAGAGAGAGAGAGAGAGAGAGAGAGAGAGACAGAGACAGAGACAGAGACAGAGACAGAGACAGAGACAGAGAGAGTTCTTTATTTTTCGAGTGTTACAAGAATAAGAATAGATATGCCTTTTCACATAGAGGGGGAATCGAGACGAGGGTCGTGGTGTGTGTGTGTGTGTGAGTGTGTGTAGAGCGATTCAGAGTAAACTACTGGACCGATCTTCATGAAACTTTACATGAGAGCTTCTGGGAATGATATCCCCAGACGTGTTTTTCATGTTTTCGATAAATGTCACTGATGACGTCATATCCGGCTTTTTGTAAAAGTTGAGGTGGCGGAGGGAAACCTGGTAAACGGAACGGAAAAAACTCTTTTCTCGTTTAGTTTAACATCTTTTATTCTATTTCAGTTTTGTTAACGGTCTGTCGCTGAACTGTAAACTCTTCACGCGCTCTTTCTCTTCAATTTCAATCGCCGCGTAACCTTTTTACGAGACCCCTGAAGGCTTTTTCCTTCGCGTAGTAATATGCGGCGAGGGTTGTGATCAATTATGAATGAACTTGGATTGCTTTTTCAGAGTCCCTGTCCGTTTTCGTCATTCCAAAGCACTTTTAGCAGCGTGTAGTTTGACCTTGAAAGAATAAGGGTTAACATGGTCGATTTTCTAAATCGCAGTTCATTGCAGATCTTTTCGTTTTATGTCTTTGCTTGTCAGGTCCGATTTCACGTTCTCCGTATGTCACGTGCATGCACAGTGAGTTATACAGACACTAATTTATAACCTAGTGGTCACATGTATATTACCGATGCTGAGTGTCGTTCGATTACTATTATGACTGCATTCTTTGTGGTCAGAGGTAATCCGGATTATTGATTAGGCAGTCTCTGAATTAAGTTTTGCTGTCTATTTCTCCCCCCCCCCCTCCTCTCAATCTTATTACCTGACCACCCCCTTTCCTTCACGATTGTATTCATTTTATGTCGATAAATACTGGACACACACATTATATATTCCATCCGAGAATTTGAGCCCAGGTCAAGTTTCTTCGTGTGTGCAGTGTACGTAGTAGTGTGGCTCAGTGGTTTGCTCATCTCTAAGGTGAAGCGAGAAAGAGAGACTGGTGATCTTGTCTTATAATAATAATAAGAAGAACATTTATATAGCGCTAAATCAAAAACTTTCGTTAAAAAGGCTTGCTCTAAGCGCTTGACATCTAAACTAAAACGTCATTCACACTCTTTACAATGATGTACAAGAACTTCATGTCACACTCTTTCATTCAGTATAGCACCATTCACACAGTTGTTATTCTTATATTTGTTTTATTTGCCAGTTTAGCTGATTCAAAGCATAACACCAGGCTATTTGTGCGCACGGGGCAAGGACTGGCTGACTGCGTTCTGAATCTTTTCAATCTTGCGTTCGTTGACCTGTTCGCTACGTGCTGAAGTTGTCGCCGGGGGAAAAGAACAAAACGTTTATGGATATGACCCGGAGTTACATTTTCTGCTGCTAAAGTCACAATAATGACAGAAAGGATCAAATTCAAAGAAAGACTGAGACTGGCATTTTCCACAAAAATATCAGTAAAAAAACACCCAATAACAACAGCAACAAGGAAAGACGGGATCGGGAGACTGAGACGGAAGCAAGTAAGAAGGTCAGCTAAGTGTAGCAAGTTAAACCCATTATCGACAACTCGGCTCGGTTGGACTTCAAGGGACATAACTCTTCCAGTCTGAAAGAAAAAGCTAAGGTTTTCCTGCAGCGTGAAAAATCACCTCACCTGTAGGTGCAGATAATGTCACGGGGTTGATGCCATCATCTTACCTGGAAATACTTTGACTCCCAGAGCTTCTTAGCCCCTCCTGTTTCCGGAGGGAATTTGAGGAGCGTTGGAGCGGAAAATGTGACCGGTGAGAAGCCAATAAAGCGTGGATCGTTGTTCCGTTAGATCTTTGCTCAGGTATGCCGTGGCGCCTATACCTTGTGACAACACCAGCTTCCACTCCTTTTTCCTGTCCAGTCTTTGGTATGCAGGTAATACCGGCAGTCATTTAGCACTGGTGGGAGTACTGGCAAAAGTCTCGCGCCGTAGCGAAAGTGGTAACGTACGTTGCAGTATACATCGAAGTTCAGTCCTACTGCGGAAGCATAACTTAAAAAATAAAAAAATAAAAAAATTCTGCTTTGTTTTTCTTTCTTTCTTACAATTCATTTTACATCCTATCTCTGCTGTGATAAGCGGCTCTCCATCTGTCTCTTTCTGTCTGTCTGTCTGTCTGTCTGTCTATCTCTCTCTCTCTCGCTCGCTCATTTCCTTAACTCACGCAGGATTTATGGACCGTTTACTCGAGCCGAATGCGAGGTCAGCTCTTTTTTGTTTTGTTTTGTAAAACCTTCCCGAATACTCGTTTCAAATTGCTCTCTTTCTCTTTTTCTAAAAGTGAAACTTATGTTCTTGTTCTTCTTGCGTTTCAATCAATCAATAGGAGGCTTATATCGCGCATATTCCGTGGGTACAGTTCTAGGCGCTCTGCAATGATGCCGTGTGAGATGAAATTTTATACGGCCAGTAGATTGCAGCCATTTCGGCGCATATTTACCTTTCACGGCCTATTATTCCCAGTCACACGGGTATAGGTAGACAATTATTAACTGTGCCTAAGCAATTTTGCCAGGAAAGACCCTATTGTCAATCGTGGGACGTTTCCTTGCTACTGACAAAATAACGAACTAAAACAAAAACAACAACAAAAAGAAGAAGAAGAAACAAAACCCATTGCATTTCGCCTCGGTCAACCTTCCATCTTTGATGTTTTCTAAATGATCGTCAGTAAACCTTTTTCTCTTCGTTTCTTTTTTCATTCTTATACCTCCCTCATCCCGCATTGCATGCAGGAGTCGAAATGTCCACCACAGTCCCAAAAACTGTTCGCTTTTAATTTTGCCCGTTTTTTAAACTGATTATTTTTTTAAATGTTACCCTCATGATTGTAGTTATGTCCCAAAACTAATTTTACGGGATCGCTCAGTCACGAAATGTAACAAAAATTGCTGGTGGAAAACTGAGTGTGAATGTAAGACGAAAGTGCTTAAAACACACGAAAAAGAAGAAAACCGATATTGTTGCATCACGATAAGAAGGGTAATGGTTTGTGAAGGGGACAATGAATTGAGTTCGTCGAAAGGGCATGAGCACGTGTGTTTTCTAGCACACTCAGATTTACTTGTGCGTTTGTGTAGCTTCATTTTTGTGTTTGTGCGTTTTCTAGCACACTCAGATTTACTTGTGCGTTTGTGTAGCTTCATTTTTGTGTTTGTGCGTTTTCTAGCACACTCAGATTTACTTGTGCGTTTGTGTAGCTTCATTTTTGTGTTTGTGCGTTTTCTAGCACACTCAGATTTACTTGCGCGTTTGTGTAGCTTCATTTTTGTGTTTGTGCGTTTTCTAGCACACTCAGATTTACTTGTGCGTTTGTGTAGCTTCATTTTTGTGTTTGTGCGTTTTCTAGCACACTCAGATTTACTTGTGCGTTTGTGTAGCTTCATTTTTGTGTTTGTGCGTTTTCTAGCATGTCACCTTCCATAAAGTATATCAAGGTCATATATTCATGTACGACTGGTGTACTTCTAAACGAAAAGGAGAAGAAGTAAACAATAACAAAAAGTAACAAAAAAAGACTCTTTTCTATTGTGGTAAACTAACTTTAACAGCGCCCTTGGTTTGCAAGCGGCACTACAGTGTAGCGACGCTATAAAAACGTGTGTGAAATTTTGATCTTCTTCCTCTGTTAACAAAAACAACATGATGCAATGCATCTGTACAGAAAAGTGAAAGTGCAGGCGACTACTTTGGATGATACGGAAACTGCCACGTCCGTGATTCAAGGTTTTTTGTGTGCATTCGCGTCGCAATTATACTTGAGGAAGTTAATGGTTTACTAGCTTCCGCCTTTTCAGAACTTGATGAGTCTATCGACAAGCATGTTTTCCTAAAGCAGTTGTTTAATGGAAATATTATCTTCCTTAAAGCATTCGACGTGCTCGACTTTTTGGTGACTGTGGCACAGTCGGTTTAACTCTGTGCGTGATTATCTGAACCAGGAAGGCTGTTTAGAGATGATTACAAAAAACTCTTATGTAGTCACTTGAGGTTTAATTCGAGAGGGTGTACGTGTATACTTCACGCAACGTCTGTAGTCTCATATTACATGTATAATATTAAAGGTACACTCCGTCTCAGAGCTACACAGTTCAGTCTAGGGTTTGAAATGTCACCACACGCCATAGTAATTATATAATGCCTTGACTTCAGTGTTTGAATGTTCAGTTGTTCCAGTTTTAAACGCAGTTTTTTTTAATCTTTGCAGAATGGGAATAAAGTCTGTTTATTTGATTTTTATTTAAAGAACGTTTCCTGGCAGAACGAAACCACATCTTTGTATCGGTGTCTTAATCAACTCCGGCTTTGCCTATTTGACAGTTGAGATACTGCAAGGAGCGAGGGAGTGAACAAAAGCAGGGGTCATGCCAGAAGTGCATGTAATCCTCCAGCATTGATGCCATGAGGGTACAGTCTCCCGGACATATGCTTTTGACACCCGCTTTCCCTTAACCTTTCACGCCTGATTGTGTCACAGTAAATTGAAGCGAAGGACAAGGGAACAAGAGGGAGAGATTAACATTTTTTGTGGCCGTCCTTCCGATGGCCTTTCACTTTTAATTGTGACTAAGAAAATTGAAGGCAAGTAGAATTAAACACGAGGGAGAGTTCAACATTTTGCGGTTGTCGACTCAGAACTGTCTTAATCCCTTTAGCCTGCCACACTTGACTGTGACAAAGAAAACTGCAACCAGGGTGAAACATACACGAGAGGGATGGCTTAAACATCTTATTAGGCGAGTGTCGACTCAGAACCGTTTTCATTGAGGGTGGATTTGCAACTTTCAGGACTGCAAGGGCGATAATGCAGTGGATAGAATTGAAGTTCGTGCATCTCAGTCATCTGCATCGGTGATTTTAAGTGTCTAGCACCTGCACCATCTGTTGGTAGCAGTTCGAGTAGAATTCTCCTTCCTTAATTTGTTACCTCCCTTTTCTGTAGCATCATGTCTTTAATAGGATTTGTAACATAAGGTTTAAATTGTTTTGAGACGGCGGGTTGGAATGAGCAGGCTGTAGAGTTTTCCTTCCTTGGTTTTGTACTTCTCTTTTTGTAGCATTATGTCTTAAATAGGATTTGTAACATAAGGTTTCCATTGCTTCGAGACGGCGAGTTGGAATGAGCGGGTCGGATTTTAAACGGGGGTAAGGGAAGAGCCAAGTTCAGAGCAAATTATACAAAATGTTATTTCACGCCTCAGTGACTTTCATACGAGTTTGAAAGGTCGCGGTTGGAAAAGAAGAGTTTTGCAGCCACCACGTGCTCGACGTTTTGAAAACCTTTATCAACAGTGTTAAGGTTCCCTTTCTTTTAAGAAAATGCGGAGAGAACGACACAAGCATGTCTATAGAATAACGGTTAGAATAAAAATGAACCAGTAAAATCAAAGTCCAGAAAAGAGCGTGGAAGGACGGATTTTCTGCACAATAGCCAGGGACTTAGACGAAGTTGTTTTTTGTTCCCCTCATGTTTATCTTTTCCTTTTTGAAGACTTTCGCGCCTCAGACTGTGAAGATAGTTGAAGGTCTATTAACTTTATTGTTTTGTTTTACTTTGTCTTGCACATTTCTGGTAGCCATCTTTTAACATTTAATTTTTTTTTTTATTTTTTTTTTTTTACAGATTCTCAAATATGCCACTTGGCACAAATCCTGCCACCCCACGCGGGTTAGGGGGAAGAATTTACCCGATGCTCCCCAGCATGTCGTAAGAGGCGACTAACGGATTCTGTTTCTCCTTTTACCCTTGTTAAGTGTTTCTTGTATAGAATATAGTCAATGTTTGTAAAGATTTTAGTCAAGCAGTATGTAAGAAATGTTAAGTCCTTTGTACTGGAAACTTGCATTCTCCCAGTAAGGTAATATATTGTACTACGTTGCAAGCCCCTGGAGCAATGTTTTGATTAGTGCTTTTGTGAACAAGAAACAATTAACAAGTGGCTCTATCCCATCTCCCCCCTTTCCCCGTCGCGATATAACCTTCGTGGTTGAAAACGACGTTAAACACCAAATAAAGAAAGAAAGATTGTTGTGTGAAAGTGTTTTTTGTTTGGGTATATATATATATATATTTTTTTTTTTGGGGGGGGGGGGGGGAGTGAGGAGAATGTCTTTTTTACCTGATCCAAACGAGTTGAATTTTAGTCGCAGAATGCACCAGATTGCACTGATTTTAATGTACCATTTAAACAAAATTCGGGGGAGCATGCCCCCGAACCCCCCTAGAAAGGGATTTCCTCGTTTTTCATCACAAGAGAGTCCCACCCCTAATGGAGTAAATTTAGGGTATGTATCTGAGCGGGCGGAAGCTATTATCTCATGCATTGTGATGATCTGGAAGATGGTTAACAAGGGAAGAGGGGTACCGTTAAAAACGGCCGAGCAATGCCGCTTTATAGATTTATCGCTGACAAGAGAATACAAAAACTCCCACTTTCCGTTGAAATGGGGATCAAAGAGAGATCGACTTTTAGTTTTGTCCGTACTTTGAGAAAGGACAAAGCTTCACACACAAAAATTAACTTGTCTTTGAGTTTAACAACCAAAGAAAGTGAAGAGATGGAATCGTCTTTTTTGTGTTTTGCACTGAAACTGAAAAGTTACTGCAGTTTTCTGTCTTTAATCGTCTTGAATGAAGATTACGATGGGATTGTAAAATGGAAGCATACTTAAAATTATTTTAAAAAAATCAGAATACAAACAGGTCGAAGAAGAACAAGAAGGAAACGAACGGAAAAGGAAAAGAAAATATGTAAAGGTGGATCGGAACTTTGAAAGTAAAGGACATAACAGCAACAAAGAACGAAGAAGAAAGAGCTAGAAAGAACTTACTGCATCTCAAACTTGAGAACACGGAATAAATGGCGTAGCATTACTTTGCTTAAAGTAATCAAATCCAAGATATGACCGTGAAGCTGGTCACGATGGCTGGAATAACATCATTTTCTTGTTTTCCAAACCTCTCTGTCATGATCAGCTGAGAAAGTGTTTACAGGCTCATTTTGGCGCTGCGGACAAGAACAAAACTTGTCATTGGGGTGATACGATCCTTATCAATCTTACTTCCTGTTCCAAACCGCACGAATCCTAGCATCATTGTGGCATGTAGCACTTGAGAAAAAAAAGGGAGGCGGAGGAAACCCGAGGACAAACAAAGAAAAGAAAAAAGATTAACTAGAAAAAAGATAGCTTAGGTTTCAATCAGATATCCACTTAATTGTTTATTTTTATTGTTTTTCTGTCATTTTTTTCTCTGTATCTCTTTGCAATGTTTGTTGAAAGTGTGACAGCAATATGCACAATATCCGTGTCACTGGATCTGTTTCATGCTTCAACTTCCTGAACCAAATGGGTTTTTCCGAAGATGATCATGTTTTAAAGCGAAAGTGCTCAAGGAAGATCATCGCTGAACGTAATCTTGTTCATGACAGTGAATCATAAAACAGCGTACCATGTAATGTTTTATTCAAAAAGAGTGCAGAATTTGACTGACTGGGACAGATTCTTACGTCAATGCACGTCAACCATCAAGGTAACCTGTTCACCATGGAACGATCGAGCAAATCCCGCTATGGCGAGAATTTGCGAGAGCCATCAGGGATTTAATGACGATTCTTAATCTTAGTCCCAGTCCTTTGCGCATCAACTTCATGTCCCCATAAACAGGCACTAGTTTCCTGTGAGGACTTTTAAATTTAGCCTTACCCAGTCAGTTGACAGTTGTTACTATGTCTTAGCTACTTACCATTGACACTGTTGGCTGACAGAAACTAGGGAAGCATAATTTAATTAGAAACGACACCGACGAAAATAAGACGATAAAGCTTGGCCCTCTTCCAGCGTTAATTATCTGACGTCAGAAGATAATCAAACTTCGAAATGATGTCACAGTACGAATAATGGCGTCACGTAAACATTCTGTCACTTCTGCTGCATGTCTCTCAAGTAACCGACAAAGACTTTCGAGAACAAATTTTGTCTCGGTGACTGCGTCATATCAGCAGCAAAAAAATGACTCTTAAGGTCACCGCATGGCTGTGCATGTATCTGTATCGTAGGTCATTAATAATGTACACCGCCAGGAGGTTAACAATGGGTTTTGTTCAACAAGAATTGATGACCAGCAATTACTGTGGGGCCCGGGTAGCTCAGGTGGTAGAGCACTGGACTTGTGATCGAAAGGTCGCTGGTTCGAATCCGGGCCGGGACGGACACGGGTCAACTTTATGTGCAGACCCAGAGACGGTATCCATCTCCCACCCCCGTGTCACCACAATGGCACGTTAAAGATCTTGGTCATTCTACCATAAGTGCAGATGGCTGATACCACCTAAACACGCATACATCAAAAGCCGTGAGGGCGTAAAAACTCGAATCGTATAAACCAATTCATGTCCAATATAGGCAATTAAGACCTGACGGACAATAAGCCCCTTAAAATTTACTTTTTTTACAATTACTGTAATGAGTTTCAGTTTGGGTTATCTGACCCATCAGAGGTTCTGATAGTTTGTAAATCCAAACTTGATTAAATTACGAGAAAAAAAATTGTCAAGCGAGGTTGTTCTCATGAAATTAAGAAAAGGAAGCACTTCCGAAGAGATAGAGTGTCGATTTTATGTATGTTGTTCGCTGATTTAAAGCGACACATAATTGGAATTCTATATTCGTTCTTGATTTTGAAGAACAAGGCTGAACGATTGTTTTGTGATTGCATTTTCTTGTGCGCACCTGCGGAGCTTTCACAATCACGACGTGTTTAATGGATGGTTGACCTCTCAGTAGAGGTAACCTTCAGTGATATAGGCTAAGTGAAATTATCAAGTGTGCACCCAAAATCATGTGTCTGTCTCAATTTACACGGCAACTTCTTTTCATGGAAAGTAATCAGAGGTAAATGCAGTCAAATGTCCTGAAGTACGACTGACAAACCTTTAATTGTCTAAGATGTGGCTTTATTGATAACTGGACGTGTTGAAAATCCACAGTCATAGATCAGTGTGTCATATTGTGAATCATTCAGGCTTGACGTCTTTTACAGAGGCTGAAGCACAGGAATGTTGCAGGGCTTCCTGGCTTCCGGAAGACTCTCTCTCCCCCCCCTTCACACATGAACGTGGGCTCCCAACATGGCCTTGGGCAACCGCCGTACCCTTGCCTTATTTAGGAAGGCCCCACCCACCCCCACCCCGTTCTCATCCAGTCAAGCCCCGTGTTAAAACGACTACCGGAATTTTGAAAACCATGTCAAAGGTCAAAAACATCAACCGGTTAACCCTCTCAGTTGCGCGTGCATATAGCTGCAAGTTGTTCAATAGTATATATTGTCCACTTCCTCGAGATACGTAGAGGTTACATGCCGAGTCTCAGTGATTATTAAAAATAATGGTCGAAGTTAGCGGATCATGAAAAATGCGAGCTTTAGCGATCTTTTTCGTGACCGCGAACTGAGACCATTATTTTTTATAATCACCGAGACGAGGTGTGTAACCTCTTTATTCCTCCTTTCTTCAGTTATTCAAAGAAAAGAGGAGTTTTTTTGCGAAAGTTTGATCGAATCCTATTCACTCAACCAGTCAACCTGCGCAGGCGATCGATTAATGCGCGGTTGTATTATATAGTTCCGTGCAAATCATTCCATTCTGTTAACACTTCTTGTCAGTTTTCCTATTTTGGACTAAAATGAAGTACACAGATATGCTGTTATTCTGCTGTGGCGGCAAAGGCGGATATTGTGTGTTCTGTATATGTTTTGGTATCGCTTAGGATAATGTTCTTTTGTCAAATGGGACTAGCAGACGAACTTTTGCACCCGTGTTCCAACGTTAAAAACTGTATGAAGTTCTGTTTTCTGGGGAAAATAGTGTATGAAACCGCTTTATGTTGTTTAAATTGATGAGATGTGTGCATTTGGTTGCGTGTGATCTGTTTATTAAATGAAATATTGTTGAAAACTGACCGTCGGATTGCAGTCTGTTGTCGAAGAAACTGAGTGAAAAGAAATTTGAAAGGGGAACTACTCATGTCGCTGGACAAAGTATGAGAGTTACTTGCCTTGGGAATTTGCTTGTGATGAACCGTTTGTGCACAGCAGACCAAGATTCAGAAAACAACCAAACTCATGGATTTTATATGGAGATTCATGTGTTCAGGCCTGTAGTTGTTAATTTAAATGCGATATGTTTGTATTGTTTGCTCCAGAGATGTATACTTCGTACATTAGAGCGTTCGGAACTTTTCAGTCGCAAAAGTAGTACCGACGCAGAACAGCTTCTCAACCCATTGCGCTATCGAGGATTCAGGCTGTTGCTGGGTCGTTATTTGTTTGGTTGCTGGGTGTTTATCGAAAAATAACTAGCTCTACAAGTTTACAGAGGTAAAGAAGCAGAGGGGGGGAATAAAGTAATTTACTGGAGATGCTTGCAATCGGGAGCGAAGGCAGAAACAATGACAATAATTCTCTTCACTCATGTCCTATATTTCTCTCTTTATTCCACAAGCTCCATCTCCTCTTACCGCTAAAAATCTAATTTTCAGAACCTCATTGAGATTTGTCGCCCGTTTCCGGTAATAAAATCCACAGAATTGAGTTTAAGGGAAACTGGAGAAAGACGTTTGAAATGATACCGCAGGAAACCGAAGAACGAAATGAAGTTTTGTGCGTGTTTTCTTGGTTGCAAGCGGAGGAAGGGAGGAGGATTGGGGGGGGGGGGGGCGGGGCGGGGGGGGGGGGGGGGGCGCGATACAGTAAACATTTGTTATCAGTGCTGAGCTATTGCTAGCAAAAAAAAAGTACAATCAAATTAGGATAGTTTTGTTCTGTTTCTTTTCCCTTTGTCGTGGAATTGAATTCAATCATCGATGGTCAAATTTCATGTCGTTGACATTGATATTTCTTCCTGGTTCCATGTTTGGTCTACATCTCTTTGGGTTCACACACACACACCCACACACACACACACACACACACACACACACACACACACACACACACACACACACACACACACTGTGTGTGTGTGTGTGTGTGTGTGTGTGTGTGTGTGTGTGTGTGTGTGTGTCTCTCTCTCTCTCCTCTGTCTGTCTGTATGTCTGTCTGTTTGTCTGTAAGCCTTCACTAGAAATAAGACATTTGATCAATGTCTTTTCTCCGTCTTTTGCCTTTTTGATGTTCTGTGTCTTTTCTATTCGCTCTGCTCGTTTATGCGACACTTTTGTGGGTAAATATTGCTTTGCTAATATTGGTTTGCTGAAGGGAGTTTTTGTCGCCAACAAAATCTGTTTCAACTCGCAGCAAAAGTTAATATTCGCCATATTCTTTTGGACCGGGGACATGACAATGCACAGTAGGACTGCCGTTATTCGGTGTATTCGGTTGACCCCCACACACCCCTCGTAAGACCCCCTGTTTTTAGCCAACCCATTGTCACACTCACCCCATAAAGACTATGTTTTCTCAGATTTTTTTTGTTCACGAACCTTTTAAATTCATCTCCAATGTACGACTTTTGTTGTTGTTGAGAACTGAGTTTTTTTCAGTTTTTTCTTCTTCTTCGAGGTCTGTAAAATAAGACTGTCACTGCAGCTATAGCCCTTATTGCTGGTCATTTGATCATTGCTTGCTTGATTGAACGATCGCCTGACCCGTTGATTCATTAGCTTCAGTTCTGTTTGTTTCAGGCTTTTGTATCGACGGGGACGAACTTACA
The DNA here is from genome assembly GCF_037325665.1 of Littorina saxatilis. Taxonomy (NCBI): domain Eukaryota; kingdom Metazoa; phylum Mollusca; class Gastropoda; order Littorinimorpha; family Littorinidae; genus Littorina; species Littorina saxatilis. Next base: position 33,768,870 of record NC_090245.1, on the reverse strand, counting down.
GTTGAATTTTTCCGCCAACGCCTGGTCGGACATAGCAGAAGAGAGAGTGCCCACCAGAGAATTCGTTAATTTCGACAGAGAACCTGGAAAGGTGAGTCACGCATTTACTTTGCAACAAATGTTGTCTTGTTGTGGAAAAAAAAGTCACATTGTTGTATACTTGAGTTTTGGTTCAAGCTTTATTTGGAGTTTCCGTGTTGTGAAGCTTGAGGTTTGTGTTTTTTTGGTTTTTTTTTAAGCAGTGTTGTATTCACTTCAGAACAGAAAAAGAACAGACAAGTTAAGATCTACAGCAAGTTTGAAGCTCATTGTGGTACTACACATAGTAATGCTCGTCATCTCTCTATGGTTAATGTGTTCGTCCGTTTGTAATTCATTCGCACTAACGTCAAACCAATAATTCATAACTCCGTCATTGTTAATCAGCAGTCACTGTTAACGAATGATTACACAACAGCGTGGAAGACAATGTTTCATCAAGACAGAGCCTCATTCAATGAAACAAAACGAGACACAAACACATCACACGAAAGTGTTTTCTTGCCGTACCCTTTGTGGTGACGAGGAGACTGCAATTGTGCCAAAAGAAACACACATTGCATTCATCAGTTATAAAGCAACACACGTTCGAGTGAAAATTGATGATTACTGCGTCGTAAGGTCAGCTGATTGTTTTGCCTCGGGGCGGGGATGGTAGGGGATTTTTTTCTTCTTCTTTTTTTATATTTAGTCAAGTTTTGACTAAATATTTTAACATCGAGGGGGAATCGAAACGAGGGTCGTGGTGTGTGTGTGTGTGTGTGTGTGTGTGTGTGTGTCTGTCTGTGTGTGTGTGTGTGTGTGTGTGTGTAGAGCAATTCAGACTAAACTACTGGACCGATCTTTATGAAATTTGACATGAGAGTTCCTGGGTATGAAATCCCCGAACGTTTTTTTCATTTTTTTGATAAATGTCTTTGATGACGTCATATCCGACTTTTCGTGAAAGTTGAGGCGGCACTGTCACGCCCTCATTTTTCAACCAAATTGGTTGAAATTTTGGTCAAGTAATCTTCGACGAAGCCCGGACTTCGGTATTGCATTTCAGCTTGGTGGCTTAAAAATTAATTAATGACTTTGGTCATTAAAAACTGAAAATTGTAAAAAAAAATAAAAATTTATAAAACGATCCAAATTTACGTTTATCTTATTCTCCATCATTTGCTGATTCCCAAAACATATAAATATGTTATATTCGGATTAAAAACAAGCTCTGAAAATTAAATATATAAAAATTATTATCAAAATTAAATTGTCCAAATCAATTTAAAAACACTTTCATCTTATTCCTTGTCGGTTCCTGATTCCAAAAACATATAGATATGATATGTTTGGATTAAAAACACGCTCAGAAAGTTAAAACAAAGAGAGGTACAGAAAAGCGTGCTATCCTTCTTAGCGCAACTACTACCCCGCTCTTCTTGTCAATTTCACTGCCTTTGCCATGAGCGGTGGACTGACGATGCTACGAGTATACGGTCTTGCTGAAAAATGGCATTGCGTTCAGTTTCATTCTGTGAGTTCGACAGCTACTTGACTAAATATTCTATTTTCGCCTTACGCGACTTGTTACTTGCTTCTGTTCGTCTTCTTCTTGAAGTTGTTCCTTTTTATATTTAGTCAAGTTTTGACTAAATATTTTAACGTAGAGGGGGGAATCGAGACGAGGGTCGTGGTGTATGTGTGTGTGTGTGTGTGTGTGTGTGTGTGTGTGTGTGTCTGTGTGTGTGTGTAGAGCGATTCAGACTAAACTACTGGACCGATCTTTATGAAATTTGACATGAGAGTTCCTGGGTATGAAATCCCCGAACGTTTTTTTCATTTTTTTGATAAATGTCTTTGATGACGTCATATCCGGCTTTTCGTGAAAGTTGAGGCGGCACTGTCACGCCCTCATTTTTCAACCAAATTGGTTGAAATTTTGGTCAAGTAATCTTCGACGAAGCCCGGGGTTCGGTATTGCATTTCAGCTTGGTGGCTTAAAAATTAATTAATGACTTTGGTCATTAAAAATCGGAAAATTGTAAAAAAAAATAAAAATTTATAAAACGCTCCAAATTTACGTTTATCTTATTTTCCATCATTTGCTGATTCCAAAAACATATAAATATGTTATATTCGGATTAAAAACAAGCTCTGAAAATTAAATATATAAAAATTATTATCAAAATTAAATTGTCCAAATCAATTTAAAAACACTTTCATCTTATTCCTTGTCGGTTCCTGATTCCAAAAACATATAGATATGATATGTTTGGATTAAAAACACGCTCAGAAAGTTAAAACAAAGAGAGGTACAGAAAAGCGTGCTATCCTTCTTAGCGCAACTACTACCCCGCTCTTCTTGTCAATTTCACTGCCTTTGCCATGAGCGGTGGCCTGACGATGCTACGAGTAAAATGGCATTGCGTTCAGTTTCATTCTGTGAGTTCGACAGCTACTTGACTAAATATTGTATTTTCGCCTTACGCGACTTGTTGCCTTTACCTTGTTCTTGGGCGTTCTTCTGCTTCTGACATGCTCGCTAACTCACTCACGCACTCAATCACTCACTCTCTCACTTACTTACTTTTAGAGTGATCAGAGAATGCTAAATTAGAAAGTATTTCACCAAAGAGTAATAGATAAAACAAAAAGAAGGTATTAAAGGAAGAAAGAAAGAAAAGAGAGAAAGAAAAATATTGAGAATGATCAGAGAATGCTGAATTAGAAAGTATTTCACCAAAGATTCATAGAGAAAACAACAAGAAGTCATTAAAGGGGAAAAGAAAACAAGTCGCGTAAGGCGAAAATACAATATTTAGTCAAGTAGCTGTTGAACTCACAGAATGAAACTGAACGCAACGCAACGCAGCAAGACCGTATACTCGTAGCATCGTCACTCCACCGCCTGTGGCAAAGGCAGTGCACGTGGAATTGACAAGAAGAGCGGGGTATTCGTTGCGCTGAGAAGGATAGCACGCTTTTCTGTACCTCTCTTTGTTTTAACTTTCTGAGCGTGTTTTTAATCCAAACATATCATATCTATATATTTTTGGAATCAGGAACCGACAAGGAATAAGATGAAAGTGTTTTTAAATTGATTTCGAAAAAAAAAATTTGATAATAATTTTTATATATTTAATTTTCAGAGCTTGTTTTTAATCCAAATATAACATATTTATATGTTTTTGGAATCAGCAAATGATGGAGAATAAGATAAACGTAAATTTGGATCGTTTTATAAATTTTTATTTTTTTTTACAATTTTCAGATTTTTAATGACCAAAGTCATTAATTAATTTTTAAGCCACCAAGCTGAAATGCAATACCGAACCCCGGGCTTCGTCGAAGAGTACTTGACGAAAATTTCAACCAATTTGGTTGAAAAATGAGGGCGTGACAGTGCCGCCTCAACTTTCACGAAAAGCCGGATGTGACGTCATCAAAGACATTTATCAAAAAAATGAAAAAAACGTTCGGGGATTTCATACCCAGGAACTCTCATGTCAAATTTCATAAAGATCGGTCCAGTAGTTTAGTCTGAATCGCTCTACACACACACACACACACACACAGACACACACACGCACACACACACGCACATACACCACGACCCTCGTTTCGATTCCCCCTCGATGTTAAAATATTTAGTCAAAACTTGACTAAATATAAAAAAGAGAGAGAAAGAAAGACAGGAAGAAGAAAAGTAAAACCAAAAATATAAAAAAATAAAGCAATGATACTGTTTACAAACAAAATACTTCCACCAGTTTGTTTGTTTGTTTGCTGAACGCCCAGCCGACCACGAAGGGCCATATCAGGGCGGTACTTCCACCAGTATCCGTGACCGTTTTTATACCGTGTTGGGGCTTGTCTTTCAACTGAACTATTAACACCATTTTTTGCTTCAACCTCCTGTTTTATTACTTTCGGTCCACCCAACGCACCTCTTCTTCTGATCCGCTTTCACGCGGCTCGTTTTGACGTAAAAACACAAAACCAGTAATAAAACTGAGTAATATTGTCGCTTGGGGGATGGGTGGGGAGGGGGTCGTATTTCCCATTAGGTGCTTTAAAATGAAGCCCTGAATATGACTAAGTGTTACGCCTATAAGCTAAACGCGTTGTACTCCGTTACAAGTACAATTTACATGTATGCGGGATTTTATTTTGCCAGATGGTTGAATAAATCGTTTAGACGAATATGATTAAATATAGCCCTGGAGATGTGGAGTTGCAGCTAAAGTAACGTTTACTGCAGCGTGTAGAGAACGGACGCCTCAGGAGCAGACATTTTTAAAACTTGCGGCTTTCATGCACGCGCCCTGTGCGTGTTCTGCCCGTTGGAAGCTTGGGGGGAGGGGTGACGTGAGGGGAGGGGTGACGTGAGGGGAGGTTCGTATTAGATTGATTAAAATGAAACCATAAATATGACTAAATAAATAGATTTTGAGTTGCAGATAAAATAAAATGCAAAGCGCGTATACATGGCACGACACAGGGGCAAAAATTGTTAAAACCTGCGGCTTAGCTATAAAACACATTGCCCAATGTGTTGTTTTCTGCTCGTTTGATTGGCGAGTCGCGTTGCTTTTCACGTTCTCGCTTTTATTTTAATGTAACTAGGTACGTGGGGAAAAAATGATAAAAGTGTCGTAATCGTCTAAAGGATAGTGACCCGTCTGTGCGCGTGGAACAAGTGAGCGAATGATAACAGGAAAGGAAATCCTACACTTCAACATGAGTTTAAGGGTTTAAGCTGCTTCGGCCCATTTGTAATGACTAAGGTTTGAGAGAATGGTTTCAAAGAGAGATAAAAAATGAGCTTGGTTGTCCACCAGGCTTTGTTCGCAAGTTTTTGGCCTTCTTTGCGACAGCGGGAAAGTTTATTTGATCAAATGGTTTGACTACACACGCACGCACGCACATGTATCAAGCGCGGGGGGAGAGGGGAGGGAGGTAGCCAACCACATGCAAAACCTCACACGCTGGTCAACGGAAGGAAAATCGAGCTGCAGTATAAAGGATCAAAAGCTACAAACTTGTGTCTTTAAAAAAAAAGTCCGCCGAAGCAAATGCACCAAGGTATGTTCTGCTCAAATAAAGAAATCGATGCAGTATTGTGTCAGAGTCTTATTAATTACGTTGGTATTGAAAAGGGGGATGGGGGGGGGGGGGGGGGGGGAGAAAAAGCAAACATGAAAACTTAAAAAAGAGAAAATGGAATAAGTAGAAAGCTGCAGTTTAAATGTTGATGACTGACGCACTATTTTGTGGAAGTGCATGTACCGCTACTTTGCTGTCCAAGGAACATTGATTCTGTTGGGCTTGAACAAATATTCATCGGAGCTAAAAGCATCTCATCCGGAATCAATCGTCTGTCGCAACAGAGGGAGTTCAGTTCTTGGTGCCAGGTGATTGATGCGGCTTCAATTGTGGGTACAACTCCTCACCAGACAGCCTTACAGGTGAAATAATAAACGGTTGAACAAAAACTTCGTCCGTTATTTTTCAGTTTAAATTGTCATGTGTCTCCCATTGCTCCCGATCGTTAAAACACATAATCGTCGTCGTCCTGGAGTTTTGGCGTAACTCGATTCTTGACAATTTTGATGTTTTTGTACTTTAGACTCAGTAAATTATTCTTCATGAGAAATATTCTCTAACACAAATGATGGACAATACATGATTTAACGTTCTTTTATCTTTCTTTCCATACCAGGTACAAACAAAAACACACACACACACACACTATTTCAGAATAAAAATAATCAGTTTTGGTCTTCTGCTGAAAAGCTGTCTCAAATGAGTTAAACGCCAAAATTCCAGGACGACGTCAAAATGATCAGAAGCAAAGGTATCAAATACAATGGATGAGATTCCTGTATAGAACACATCTATAGCAGATTTCGCCTCTAAAAAGGTGGAACGATTTCCTGCAGATACTTCCATTGTACGATGTTGCGAGCACAACTCGAGCTTTTCTGCTGAATAAAAAGCAACGAAAATCTACAACATACAACCTACTAACTACAAGAAAAAGACACGGAGATTTAAAAATAAAGTATCTTGGGTATCAAAACACAGAATCCCCCCCCCCCCCCCCCTCAAACACACAAACACGCCAGACTTCACTCCGCTCCCTCCTTCATCACAAGCGAGGACAACTCTTTTTTTTTAAATTCCAGAACAGGCTCCCTTGTGCAAAACTGATCGGGATAACCCGTCGCCGAGATAACAATCTGCTCATGTCTCAAAACAATAAAATAAAATAAAAATAAAAAAATAAGTGAGAAAAAAGCAGAAAGAAACAGGCATAATTATATGAACGACAGAACTGAAAAGCCAAACCTTGCCCCACGAAAAAAAAAGAAAAAAAGAAAAAAAGGAGAGTGAAAACAAAGTAGGCTATCAGGGAGCAAAAGCAGAGATGGGCAACTTTCCCACCTCCGTTGTTTCTTCGTCAGCACACTGCAACATTGAAACTAGTCCCTCCGTAAACTCAACACCAACGAGCATCCCTCCCCCGGGCCACTGGTCGGACCTCGGGGGCCACGATGGCGCACGAGATGGAGTGCTCGTGCCTCTCTCGTGCGTCTCGAGCTAGTTGTCTGAACGTGTCTGAACGTGCGTCTTCGTCGTTCGTTCGTTCGTTCGTTCGTCCGTTCGTTCTTTCGTTGTCACAGCGCCCCCCTGCCGGGTCGGCGTCAGTCGTTGGTCTCGAGGTTGCGGAGAAAACGGATCGAGGCGAAGATGACGTTATGTTTCTCATCCAAGACTGCAGGTGTAACATCCTGTTTGGTGATGCAAGTTTGGCCCTCGAAGGACCGTTTCGAACGGGTTAACATCGTTGATCTGAGAGCGTCATTTTTGTCTCGGTTCTGTGCGGAGTATTCCGTCGTTCTCCCCGCAGCCTCTCAAGTAGCGCTTGTAAAAAAAAAATGCAAATAATTCATGTGAACGAACAATTACTCTTTTAAGGTGTAACCGGTAGTGTCTCCGGGGTTGATTTCAACTTTGAGTTCAAGTTGAACTGTTCCGTTGCTTGGTAAGTGATGGCATAAAGGGCTGCCTCGTACGAAGCAAGTTAATGGTCTTTGCTGGGACTCGCGCAAACCTAATTGGTTACTTTATATTCTGCTTGATGCCATATGAATGACGTCACTCGAGTTTTGCCGAAAGAAAAGACGTTTACTTCCGTACGCTCTGTGGCTTCTTCTTATTCTTTGTTGGATCAAAGTCAGCATATAAACATTTAAAATAAAACAGAACGTTTTAAGTTCCGAAGGCGGAACGTTCAATCGTAACACGTTAGATCGTGAGATTGATACATTAAAAATGTTAAAACAAATATAGGCCTATATATATAAAATTCTGAAACTCAAAACGGTTTTGGTAACTGGAAAAAACATACTAATATAATACAAACAATCCGCCAGAGAAGGATGACGTACAACTGTGAAACGAACACCATGGGCCCAGAAACAGCAGAAGTGCACGTGATACACAGCGGGACGAATAGCCTGGATATGCATTTCAGGGCTACACAGCCAACAGGGATCGCGATTACTGGAATTTTCCGGCATTCATGATTGTACTGAAAAATACGAAGATACTGCTTCACGGTAGATTTTTCGTTTGAAGTTTGTGGGGTGTGGGTTTGTTCAGTTTTGCAAACAGTTAACAATATGATAAGTTCAACATAACTGACCAGTTTTCATGAGAATTGCCGATTTGGGACATGGCTACCGCGACCACCAGAAAAGCCTAGAAATTATGAACATTTCTGTGTTTTCTTGATAGCGGCGTACGTGAAAACTAGAGCAAGCAAGAGTTACGTCTTAAGCGCATGCTTCTTGATGCACATCCAGGTTATCTTCCGAGCAGATCTCCATGTCGTTTGGCCAGGCGCGTGGCCGTGTGTATCTGTGATTTTAACACCTCGTGCACAGTTACAGCTACTACTGCTTCCTTCCCGTTATAATCATCGTCTCAACCCTTTTCCTTTCCTTGTTTTGTTTCCCCGTCTTGACAACACACCATCAAAACTTTTATTCCGGCTCGACAGTTTAATCTTGAAATCAGACACGACAGCAGGGTAATTGCCGTTAATTTGGAAAGTCTTTGGGCTCACGAAAAACACAAAGTGGCGTTTGGTTGGACAAGTCATTATCACTTTCATCTCCCTGTCCTGAAAATATTTTTAATTCTGCAATGTTTGGCACTTGTGGCTGTCTCCTTGGCGCTCTCGGGCAAATTAAACAATGCCGCGCGCTACTTTTACGTGGCCCTAGAATTTAACAAGGCGTATCGGATGTACTGTAAATGTGTCTTTTTTTGTTTCGCTTAAATACATGTAATAATAAAATAGAATGTAAAAAAAACATTGCGGAGAAGGAAATGGGGAACTAGGACTTTCAATTGTAATGTCGACAGAAACAAAGACTTTTTTCGGCGACCCTACCAATTTCCTGAACTCTTGACAAATGTAATTGGAGCTTAAGTGCACTTGAACTGCATTTGGCTGTCGCAAGTTGAAGTTTTAATCCCGTTCTTGCCATCTTATTGTCTCACAGCGAGGAACATTGGGAGGAAAAATTAACAGAGACCGGAATGAATTCTTTTTAAAAAGCTGCATGTGTGCACATGCTCTTTATTATCTAATATGCAGGCACTGTGCTTTCACAATCACTTTTCAGTTTTTGTCGGAAACGAATCATGAAAATGACATGAAGTCCTTATTCTAACCACCAGACAGTATCCAATGCACATGCCCGATATCGAAACAACAAAAAGAGAACACAAGTGTGAAGAATAAATTATTTTCTATTTTTCAATTTCCCTGTTCTGTTTAACAGGTAATTATATATACTTTGACGAACACAATCTTACGATAAATTAAGATTAAATGCGAAAGAGCATACATCGCGCGTGCGTGTACGTACGTGAGCGCGTATATGAGTGTGTACCCGTGCATGAGTGCGTTCGACGGTGCATTCGCAGTGTTGCTCTTTTTGTCTATAGGACAGTGACGAAGACCGGCTATGACCACTTGAGCACCTGTGTACTATTTTCCCGTTTTCATTATTATTTAAAAAAGAAACCGCCCACACTCCCGGTTTCCGATGTCACATGAACCCGACTGTGTAATATTCGGAGAAGCAGTGATTGTAATTACATGTACTCGGTTTATCTTCCAGGGAATTCCAGCAGATCACAGCGCTGCGCACAGACAGTAAAAAAAGCTCAGTACCAAAGCTCACGTGCAGCTGTGTGTACACAACGGATCACCGCCTTTTGCCCTCATATACCCGAGTAGCTGCGGGGGTTCCTGCTTTTCTTTATCCCGTTTCTGCACTTCCCTGCAGCTAGGGAAACACGATTTTCATCCGTTTTGGGCTTTTTATTTTTTAATCTTTATCCTTTTTTTTCTCTCCAATTTTCTGCCATTTTTTTCCCCCCAGTGATCTTTTTCTGTTTTGCTGTAATATTTACCTGACCCTCGCCTGCGGCCAGCGAGCTGGAATTACAAAACGGGTTTGTGCTGATTGGATGGAGATCGGTTTTCAACCAAGTGCGCTGTTTTACCTGCCCGAGGCTATCAAATATGAGATCTTCTGAGTCCGCTGCAGTTGTTGTGGTGGAATATGGAGATGAGAATGATTCACACAGGGAAAAATAACACGCGCAACTCAGTTTTTAATCATAAAAATTATCCTGCGCCGCAGCAAGCAATCAAAGAAATTGGAGTGAAATAAAACTGTTTCTGGATTCTTCGTCTGGAAGCTAATGAAATCTGACGTCGTGAGGTTAAACAGTATTAAAGAATACGTCATCATTAAATGTCGTGTTTAAAATCCTAAAAGGCTACAGGAGTAAGGTCCCGCAGTGGGGCACTGCGGTTATGAAATTAAAGGCCCCTCCTGTTTTTGGAACCGCAGGAGCTTTCTAGTTTGCTGTTAGGTAGATTTTTGGTTCCTCTTTCCTGTCATGCTCTCTTTTTCTTCATGAATTCTTTTCTTTTTTCTGCCTTCTTGCTCATTCACCTGTATTTTTTCCAAAAATCTCTTCTCTTGCCGCTTGTCTCGCGATTCATGTATAGTTTAATCTGTTAGTGTTCTGATGTAAGTCCAGCAGTAGATAGGTTAAGCCTATTTTAACATACTGGAAACTGGTAATCTTCCAGTAGGTATTAATTTAGTTTTACTAAAGCCTGCTGGGACACAAGTAATGGGTTAGTGCATTTGTAAACAGGAATCGCTTGACAAGTGGCCCCCTTCATCCCCCCCTTCCTCGTCCTGATATGGCTCTGCGTAGTCGGCTGGACGTTAAGCAACAAATAAACAAACAAACAAACAAACAGGAGTAAGGAAAAGATAATGTCATTGAGTCAAGCGAAAAACAAAACCAATCGATGTAATTATAAGCATGCAAAAAATCAACCATATATGTTGGCAGAATTGGCCTGTGTAATTAGGCTATTTTGGGAAAAACGGAATTAGTTCTTGATACAAAACACGATCACACGCATTTCAAGAGTCTGCCCATCTTCTAAGAATGACTCGAATTTGTCATGTTTCATTCAATCCATTTCTTTGTTTTGTACCCGTTTATTAGCTGAAATGTGTGACCCCCCCCCCCCCCCTCCCCAAAGGCAGCCCAAAGCCTCTAATAGTCTGCTTACAGCTCAATGAGAATCGCTTCAATCATTTTCAGGATCCATGAATTGTAAATTGATGTTCCCGAGTTAAATATGTGTGCCTCCTTTTTTGTGTAGCGTTTTTAATTCCGAGACCCTGCAACTGCGACTCAAATTTCTTTAATAAGCTCGGTTATGAAACAAATATTTTCTGTTCGAATCGATTTTGGAACTTGGATGAAGATCGGGTTCAACTGACTAGTTTTCTTCTGGGACAAAGCTACTGTTTCCTCTTTGTCATTTTCTTTGTTTATCTAAACAACAAACATACACACAACAAAGTATGAAACAAGAAAATACGCGCATAGAATCAGGGAAAAGAAATATGATCTGATATCGTTCCATGATCTGATAGCACGAGGTATTTAATTCAGTCTATATGGCTGTTTGTGTCATATCTCCAATAAATACAAACATTTCTCCACCAGAGAGAACATGCCCTGTTTCCTGTCTCTACTTCCTCATTTTCTCCCCCCCTCCCCCCCTCCCCCGTGTTTCCTTCTTTCCGTCTTTCTTTGCCTTTCGTCCTTTGGATCTTTGAGATGCAGCACTTTAAAATGTTTAACTTGCAGCTTTTCAGAATGACTATTCTGAGAAACGCAAACTATCGTTTTGGGGGCAATGTAAAATGTATAGAAGCCTGGCGTCTGGAATGTCCCTTTACTTTTCCCACAATGACTTACACATTTAATCTTACGCCGGAAGCACTGAGACGACATTCATTCAACGCCGCGGTTCTAGTCCTGTTCTCCTTGATACAGAAATAGTGGATACTGTATAATTATGTTCGTCTGTCTATGTGTGCCTTTTCTGTGAAAGCATGTGACTCCGTTTCCCTTTCCTCCCCTCTAAAGTACTTTTCAAGGTCTGCAGTGGTGCTACAAAAACACGACTTTTAACTCGAAAACGCGGTTAGATGAGGTAGGGTGAACAAGCAAAATCGTCTTCAATGATAGCTTTACAGGCCTCAAACCATTGACACCGAAAGTGTGTGTAAATGTGTGGTCCAGTGAAATGTCGTAGGTCTCAGGCCGTTGAAGCTGAAAGTGTGTGTAAATGTGTGGTCCAATGATAATTCCATAGACCTGAGACAGTTATTGACATCTACTGTCTATGTAAACGTGTGGTCAGACAGTGCCGATGGCCATAAAACAGTACATTCAAACCAACAGTAGGAACAGACGACTTCGTTATTGACGATGTCTACCATCGACCAGATGATAATTGATTGTCTAGCTTGCTTGTCTTTCCAGTTCCCTCTGCTTATTTGGACAGTGTTAAGCGCCGTTCACATCGCCGATTTTGAACCGACTTTTGTTAGCTAGAAGTCTTTTAGAAATTGGCGACACAGAATCGGTGAGAATTTGGCCATGTTAACAGACCCTTCGATTTTTCATGTTAACAGACCCTTCGATTTTCAATCAGCTCTCATTCGACTCGAAACCCGAGTAGAGCATTGTTCAACTTTCTAGCCGATATTGAAACGACTTATTCCATTTGGGGCTACATTTAGCGCAGCTTTCCATTGGCTCGCTTTTTCATGCTTCCGAGGCGTAGACGTGAGGAGTCTGGTGAAAATCGATGAGCCACCTCAGCTGTTGAGCGACAACTTTCCAGCGATTTAGCGCTACAATGAAAACGTTCAGCAAGGCTGCTGACACTCGGATGAAAAGCATCCATGTGGACAGCACTTTACAGTAGGCTTGCGTACACCACAATGGGTTACTTACGGAATCAACGGTCAATCCGGAACGGAGAACTACTGAAGTGGGCGCAGTGTCTATAACAGCCTGCTAATTACCCCATTGAAAACGCTTCCCGTTGAACATTCCGGATGGTTTTTCCACGGAACTGACTGACAAACGCAGCGTTAGGTTATCTGTCGTTGCGACGGAAAAGGACGGAAACACTAGATGGCGCCATTGACCTGCAGGGTCTTTGATGTGCGGTGACCTTTTTATATTTGGAAGTACAGTGCACTTTACTTTTCAGTTGTACGTTTTCCGATCACGTAATGGTGTACTGGGAAAGGGGGTCAGAGCAAGGAAGAAGGAAGGAATCGAGGTGATTGATCTATACGGGTTTAAATGGGACATTCCTTCTCGTGACATACCCGGTTGTTTTTATCAGCGATTATGTTAACCACCAGAGATCTGTTTTAAGCTTATATTACGGGATGTGAATGCGTGATATATTGTGTAAAAAATTCCATCTCACACGGCATTAATAGGTAGGCTAACATGCGCCTTGAGTCGCCTTGTGTGGTGAGATACGTGCGCGATATAAATCCTCGTAAATAAAATAAATAGATAAATAAGAGCATCCTACAACTGAAATACATGTATATATAAACAGAAACCAACAGCCTGGCTGCTTTCTGTGCATTGTGGGAATTTCTTGTTGAATTGATTCAGGACACCTATATCAAGCTGCTAAACTAATTGAGAAACTTTCTTTCTTGTTGAATTGATTCAGGACACCGATATCAAGCTGCTAAACTAATTGAGAAACTTTCTTTCTTGTTGAATTGATTCAGGACACCTATATCAAGCTGCTAAACTAATTGAGAAACTTTCTTTCTTGTTGAATTGATTCAGGACACCGATATCAAGCTGCTAAACTAATTGAGAAACTTTCTTTCTTGTTGAATTGATTCAGGACACCTATATCAAGCTGCTAAACTAATTGAGAAACTTTCTTTCTTGTTGAATTGATTCAGGACACCTATATCAAGCTGCTAAACTAATTGAGAAACTTTCTTTCTTGTTGAATTGATTCAGGACACCTATGTCAAGCTGCTAAACTAATTGAGAAACTTTCTTTCTTGTTGAATTGATTCAGGACACCTATATCAAGCTGCTAAACTAATTGAGAAACTTTCTTTCTTGTTGAATTGATTCAGAACACCTATATCAAGCTGCTAAACTAATTGAGAAACTTTCTTTCTTGTTGAATTGATTCAGGACACCTATATCAAGCTGCTAAACTAATTGAGAAACTTTCTTTCTTGTTGAATTGATTCAGGACACCTATATCAAGCTGCTAAACTAATTGAGAAACTTTCTTTCTTGTTGAATTGATTCAGGACACCTATATCAAGCTGCTAAACTAATTGAGAAACTTTCTTTCTTGTTGAATTGATTCAGGACACCTATATCAAGCTGCTAAACTAATTGAGAAACTTTCTTTCTTTCTTTCTTTGGTGTTTAACGTCGTTTTCAACCACGATGGTTATATCGCGACAGTGAAAAGGGGGGGGGGGGGGGGGAGATGGGATTAACACACTTGTTTATTGCTTCTTGTTCACAAAAGCACTAATCAAAAAATTGCTCCAGGGGCTTGCAACGTAGTACAATGTATTACCTTACTGGGAGAATGCAACATTTCTTACATACTGCCTGACTAAAATCTTTACAAACATTGACTATATTCTATACAAGAAACACTTAACAAGGGTAAAAGGAGAAACAGAATCCGTTAGTCGCCTCTTACGACATGCTGGGGAGCATCGGGTAAATTCTTCCCCCTAACCCGCGGAGGGAATTGAGAAACAAAATCCTAGTGAAAGTTTAACATAAGGGAAGGAAAACGATTGAGCAAAGCAAAGAAATATTATAGTCAAAAATGAAATACGACGCACAATCATACACAGTGTATATGTTCCCCGTCACAGATCTGTCCAGATTTTCATGTGGAGTAAAGAGAATCTTAGATTTGGATACATACCAAAAATCAACAGCGTCGCTGCATTCTGTGAAGAATGTTTTTTTAAATTTTTTTTAAACTAATTTTGCAGATTCAGTCACATGTGCTGAATGATAAGTTTGCTTGTTGACTAGTTGTTAGTTGTTTAATTTGTTGCCCCCACAGTCTATGTTACATCTTCGTTCTGTTTTAGATCTGAACGCTTTTGTGTGAGTTCTGGTTTAGTGTCAGACTTTTTATGTGTAACTATGTGTCTATTACTTATCTTACGTGTTTTTGTTTTTGGTTTTTTTCTTTCATCTTTTTAAAAACAATTTTTCTAGATTATTTTATATAACTATAAGTGGTCGTTGTCTAGGAATTGTGTGTAATGCTTGTATGTTATTTCTTACGAGAAAACTTTTTATGTAAAATGTTAAATTTTAATGTCTAATGTAAAGCGCCATGAGACTGCCATTCGGCGGTGAACAGCGCTATAAAAATGTTTTATTATTATTATTATTATTATTATTATTATTATTATTATTATTATTATTATTATTATTATTATTATATACTATAGGTGTCACAGAAGTGGATCCCGCAGTGGGGCACTGCGGTTATGAAATTAAAGACCCCTCCTGTTTTTGGAACCGCAGGAGCTTTCTAGTTTGCTGTTAGGTAGATTTTTGGTTCCTCTTTCCTGTCATGCTCTCTTTTTCTTCATGAATTCTTTTCTTTTTTCTGCCTTCTTGCTCATTCACCTGTATTTTTTCCAAAAATCTCTTCTCTTGCCGCTTGTCTCGCGATTCATGTATAGTTTAATCTGTTAGTGTTCTGATGTAAGTCCAGCAGTAGATAGGTTAAGCCTATTTTAACATACTGAAAACTGGTAATCTTCCAGAAGGTATTAATTTAGTTTTACTAAAGCCTGCTGGGACACAAGTAATGGGTTAGTGCATTTGTAAACAGGAATCGCTTGACAAGTGGCCCCCTTCATCCCCCCCTTCCTCGTCCTGATATGGCTCTGCGTAGTCGGCTGGACGTTAAGCAACAAATAAACAAACAAACAAACAAATCACAGAAGTGGAAGGGTGTTCTTACCCCGTGTAAAAGCTCAACAATAACAACATAACATAATGATTGAAGAAAGAAAATCAAGAAAACAAACGAAGGAAAATATGGGCAAGAAGGAGACACGACGCAAAAGACATCGCCCTAAATAACTGTGTCACTGCCTGTATGCAGTGGTTCCATGTCGTCATGCCTCCTGGAAGAGACCATACTAATATTACAGACAAATATGTATTGATGACTCTAAAAACACTTTTAATTATGGAATATGTTGCCTCGGGCTGTTTGCAGATGAAGCGGCTTATCAGCCTGAGGTTTGTGTGAGATGAACTTGAAACTCATTCAATTTCGAATCGAGTCAATGAAAAATACACTGCTAATGTAAACCGCGCGTGGTTACGCCGCTCTCAACTCTCTCAACACACACACACACACTGGCACACACACACACACCGTGCTCACACACACACACACCGTGCACACACACACACACACCGTGCACACACACACCGTGCACACACACACACACATACACATCATACACACTGACAAACACACACACACCGTGCACACACACACACACACCGTGCACACACACACACACACACACTATGCACACACACACACACACACACACGTGACGACACAAAGCCTCCTTAATTTCATAAACGCAGTTCAGAAAATGTTAGACTGATGACTGAACCTCAATCAATCTGGGTGGTTTAAAAACACGTTGCCTGTAACTGACTCACCTCAACTGAACACGTGATAGACGGAGGTGTATAACAAAACGCCAGAATGCTATTAAACTGCGCACAACTAGCAAATAACTATACTAAGTTATTAACGATTTGGCCTTTTTTGCCGGGGTTCAAAGTCCATCCAAGAAAACTACGCACTCAGCCCCACCCGAACCCGGCCTTTCAACCCAACATTGTTTCGGTATGATCTGGCACTACAGGGTATGCCAAGGCCCCAAAAGATGGGGGCAAAACGAATCAAAAATTCAAGCAGGCCCAACAAAGCCCCCAGCAGATTTTGCGGAGGTGGTCACTGACTCACGCCTTACCTGTGACCTTACACACTACCACCAGCTGGCTGACCGCCTCTGCAATTTCCTGACCTACTTTTTTCAGCTGGGGAACTCCCTCTAGCTTACGCCTTTTTATCGTGTATGTAGATTTTGGTTCTCCGACATCTTCATTCTTTTGGAGGCTTGGTCGTTGGTATTGACTGTATTCAGCAACGATGTTCCACTTCGGTTGTCTTCTTTGACAAAAATGCGTTTATATTTTCGCTTCTGTCACTTTGTACTCTCTAAGAGCAGTACTCAGCCTTAGTCGCAGAAATGAAAGGCGCCGACTCACACTGCGCAGCCAAAATCGAGAAAGAATACAGTCAGTTGATCGCTTTTTGACAGACTGCAGACTGTGTCCCGTTTCCTTTGCGCCCACGAGCGTCTTACCCGCACAACCACCTGCTCTGCTACTCATTGCGACTGGCTGCCTATGTAGGTCATTCTTGCCTCGCCTTCGCTCTGACCTTGCCAGTTCGCGGGTTTCCCGAAGACGCGCGTGTGGAAGAAGAAGGAACGTCTGCCAAAGATGTTACGACAAAACACGCAACAAGTGTCCGTTCAGGACGAGATTGACCGATCGAACTGGAGGGGAATGCCGCCAGCTCGGCCTGGGAAGCTACCGGACTCCGCACACGTGGGCCATGAAGCGTAAGAGGTTGAAGAGAAGTGATAATGAAGGGGAGAGTTGTGCGAGGGGCTCTGTTCCCAGTCAGTGGAACAACATGGCGTAACCCGTTAGACAAACACAGGCGCAACAGGCCGACGACTAGGGGGAACGTTTTCGGCTTCTTTCCAAATCGTGCGTAATTTTGATGAGTGATACATGGCAAACCTTGTGTTGATCACAGGTCTTGTATTGTTGTAAGAGCGAGGGATGATTACCAGTTTGTTTCTTCTTCATTAGCAACACAGTGCAATTATGAATACAGTTATCATCACTATCACAGTATCAGACGATAACAACGAAGATAACAAGTTCAGACACAGATCAGTTTGCAGCTGAAGCCACTCCTTTTGAGCTTTCGTTTTTGTCATTTAGCTGTTCGACCAAGGTTTCCTTGACTTTCTTGTTGCCCTTAGGCCTAATCCGTGACTACAGGAACACAATACAGTACAAACCGAGTGGGTGTAAAGTGGGCGAAAATCTCCATGCTTCAGTGATTTATCATAGACCAGTATAAAGGCACTTTTATTATTAAGTTGTGGATGAAGTTGTGATTTTGGTTATTTTTTTTAGACAAGTCTGGTTTGTGCAGTAATTAATTGTTTTACTAACAAAAGCAACACCCACAAAAAGACATGGGACAAAGTTTGTTGACGCTAATTCATATACCCAATGCACCACACATGAGTGCACTGGACTTTGAGGAGTCAGAGGAGTCCTGTTCTTTGTCAGAGTGCCACACATGAAGGGTTGACTGTGTCCTTAAAGTTTCACCTGTTGTTGACCAGAACTTTTGAGTAGGCAGGTGGATTTGGGCCAGTGTATCCACTATATATATGTCTTTATTTTTTTTTTATTCAGCCTACAATTCATTGCTTCACCACAGATCAATTCCACAGTGCTTTTCAAAGATTGTGTTCACCATGGCCATACTGTTATACAGTGCAACCCTCCATTTAAGGCCACCCCACTTTCAAGACCCTAGTTTTCAAGATTTCCAGTTCTTAACCTGTGTACATTTACCTCCATTTTAAGGCTCCTTTCCCTTTTAGTGCCTGATTTTCTCAGATTTGTGGAGGTCTCTAAAGGGGGGGGGGAGGGGAGTACAACTGTACTATATGTTCACCAGGGTCATACTGTTAGTACCCCTCAAGCTGCACATGTGGCTAGGGTAGAAGGGCTAATAGAAAAGATTCAGGATTGGCTCCTATACATCCAGTGAATCAGAGAGGAAGTAGGATTGCCAGGGTGGTGTACAGTATGTAGTTTCAAGTAACTTGGACAGATAATGTGGAGGATGGTTGTAACAGAGAAAATGTATATGTAGGTTGGTGCTGAGTGAGTCTGCGTGAAGCTATTTGAATGTGACTCGTGAGAAAAGTGAGCAACCAACCAATCACAATGTAAGCTTTTTAAACATTGTCCATTTGTAAATGTGAGACAGTTTCTTTTAATTTTTTTTAACTTTTCTTTTGAATCACACACTGCATGTGTGCACACAAACTGTTCCCAAGAAATATGATAATTCTTCATATTTAAGAAAATTGAGGGGGGGAGGCTGGACACAAGAGCTCACGAGTCACATCTGGGTTGAATTCTGAATATTGAGTGTTATCAATTCACACAGAGAAGACTTTTGGAACTCCCATTAGCAAAGATGTGTCTGCAACTTTCGTTTTAATAAAAATGTGGTGCTACTGTCAACAAAAAGAAATGAAAACTGTTAATGTTTTATTCATTAATAGCAGTGAATGAGTAATGCATGGAGGTGCACAACAACAAACAAAAACAAAACAAAAAAAGGCTTGCAAGGGTTTGTCGACTTACAAACTGTAAAATCTTCTGAAAGTCAAAAATGTTATAAATCATCTTTTTTGCATGTGCTTTTTCAAGAAACACAATAATTGAAGTTTTATTTTGACGTTTTACCGCTTTCTCTATTTCAGGTTCACTTAGAGACACAGTTTATTCTTGATGGCTAAATAAGTAAAATCTAAAATACTGTGATATATATGGAATTAGTCATTTTTCTTTAAAATGTAAACTACAAGAAAGTGAGAACTAAAATCTGATGAAATGCCTTTTTTCTGTGTTGCAGGTTCACCTAAAGTCACAGTTTATTCTCAACGGCGTATGCGTCATATGGAGGGGCTGGGTTGATCTTGATCGGCTTGATGGCATTGGAAGTCTGGAGTTCGACGAAGAAAGAGCAGAAGTGAGTACACTGTACTGAAACCAGAATGGAACCACCCTTTTACTTTCAGGCCTCCAATCTGAGAAAATCAGGTTGTATGAAGGGGAATTGACAATGAAGGCAAATCATAAAACAACCACACACAAAACCCACCCCAAAACAGGGTCTCAAAGGCCGAGGGTCGGGTATAAAAGCAGAGCGGCGCGTGGCACTTCAGTCTAATGTCCAACCCTTTTCAGGAAACGAGCTCTCACTTGAAATATTATTTTCAAAAATACTCTGTCTATACAAACTCAAAAGCACCATTTTTGTCAGGCAAATATTTGAAGGTGTACACGACACATGCACCCCAAAAAGTGTGTATAATAAGTCCTAGATAACGTACTTTCAGAAAAAAAATTCACTCACCAAATTTGAATTCAAAATCAAACAGTTGTCAGTCGTGGTGGACTGGGCGGAGCTAAAGACTCGAGAAAGATAATGTCCACGCACCGCTCATTCCTTTTCGGCAACACACACCCGCCACATAACGTTTACCAGATGTTGCCTGACCCCAAAGTTCCGGTCACTCCGCGCTATTGCAGCCGCCCTGGATGCTACATGACACCTCTGGCTAATCTGCCTGAGCACTTTCAATGATCGTTCTGTAATTAATAAATCATTTCAAAGATAGTCTGCACTTTTCGAATGTTAGTTTGGTTTATATTACTTCTTTTTTTTAAAGTGAAACATATCCATCCGAAAAAAACCGTTTTCTTCTTGGGCTAAAAGGTGAATACCACACACACATACACACACACACACACACACACACACACAACGGGAATTTACAGAGGTTCACAAGAAAGGCACACACACCAAGGAGAGGTATGCAGTCTGCTGTTGGCTTGTTTAATCAAGCGGAATGCCTTGGCCACTGCATCCACCAGACTAGGTAACTTGGGTATTTTGGCCTGTTGGACCTCGGCCTTTAAATTCGATAAGTCTTTAATCAAGGGGTCCTAAAAAAGAGGTTCTACTGTACTACTTCCCTTGCTGATGGGGAAAGTTTGTTGGGCTCTGCTGCTCTAAAACCCCACCCACAACTGTTACTTTAAGGGTGTTCTCTTGTTCTTGGTTTGGTTGTTCTTCTGCCCAGGCAATATCATGATCTCACTAAAAGGCATTTAAATGTGAACTTGAATATTAACAAGCTCCTGTCTGTAAGAAGAAAAAATGGGCACTAGGGGAATTATTCAGTCCTTGCTCTCCAAATTTAAATGTTTCTGAGATTCTGATCATTTAGAAGTAATTAATCATGTTTTGGACATATCATTATGCAAATAGATCTGTGTGTTCTTGAGCACAGTGGAGAATGCAACATCTGTTCCTTAACTTGTCGCCAGTTTTTCAGAATTGGTGTCCGAGTTAAACAAAAATCTTTGGTATATCTGGTGCTAATTTGTTAAGTTTCAAATGATTGTTACCAGTGAAATTTAACAATGAGTATGGAGTAGAGACTTCAAATGCAATTTATTTTATTTTATTGTCATTCAAACCCTGTCAGGTTCTGTTTTTAAAGTAACAAAATTAATTTCTCAGTTGGAGAGACGGGGAACAAAATCAGTACCTCTAAATTAAACCCCATGTAAATCATTTTTAATTAGCATTTTCTTCCATGTATCCACAGTTAAATCTAATATTTGAGAGAAGTTTGATCAAATGAAAATGAGGACAAAAATACAGCATTACCAAATACTACTCTTGAGTAATTACGTATTTTCCCCACTTGATGTTGGGGAGCAGATTCAGATCAGCAGCATTATAGACACAAGAAAAACGACTGCTCTTAAAACTAAAATAGTTAGGTCATATTTTGTTTGAATATTTTCAGTTACAATTCAGATATATACACTTTTAATATCCATTTGGAAGTTATATTCATGTGTATAGAGCCTTTTTAGGGGAAGTCCTACGCTTATCAGCGTTAAAAAAGGGATACCAATAACATTAGAAGAGAAAAAAGGTTTTCCCAGGGTGAGAAAACAGATAAAGAGCTTTTTTTGTTTATTAAAACATTCTTTAAGCCCTGTTCATAAAGCATTTTCATCTGTTAAGGAGCAGGTAACTGGGTAAAAAATACAATGAAAGAATTACCGTCATGCGGCTGATTCAAACCCTCTTCTGACGAGGTCCTGACGGAAGTGAATTCCGATATGAATTTTAATTGGAGAGAAAGATAGGGACATGCCTGTGGTTTTAGCCTACAAGATGAGATTTGTCACACATGCAAATGTAGATGAATATTGCTCAACACTGCCAGATTTTGTCGTTCTTTGTTCCATAACCTCATCCTGTGTTTTGTGGGGAGGTTGGTGAACCACAGGCCATATGGCCGCTTAATCATATTCTTCGACCAAAATTTTATCGCTGCCATGAAGGCGTTCAAGATTCACCACAGTAAATACGCCCTCCCTTCCACATCATCGTCTTTCCCCGCATCTCGCCCCTCGCCTCTTTTGTCTCCGCTTCATTTTAATTTCAGATATGAATAGCGACCGTGGCGCTTTTTGAAATCATTGCCGGAGCCCCGTCTGTGGTGGAGTTTCTTGGGCGAATCTTGGGGATGTGGTTTGCATTTCTTAGTCGTTTAATCCAATTAGTCAACCTGTCCCTGAGTTTTCTTGTCTTTTGTGGCCAGTGTGGTGAAGAGGAGACCAGATGATACAAGATGGGCTGGGAGTGGAGAAGAAAGGAGGAGAGAGAGGCGGCAAAGCACCAAGCATAAGACGGCATCTGTGCCCTCATTCTGTCCCCTTCTTCCCTTCTTCTGGAAGTTTTTGGCCCCTGTTTCTGTCACATCTTTCATAGCTCACTTTGAATGGAAATTCAGAACAGCTGGGTTTTTTTAAGGATGGAAATTCTATATTTTAGCAAATTAAGGAGCTCGGAAAATCCTGTAAGGAATTGCAGTAAACAACAAAACCAATGACTTGAATTTTTTTCTTTTTTGCTTGGCAGATTTTTTGGCCCTACCTTAACAGCTTGATTGAAAACTCCACCAGCTTCAATTTCATTTGCATGGGGAGAAAAAAGACAAAGAAATGAACAAAAGTTGGACTTTTGGTGCACCAGAATATCTCTTCAAAGCACAGGTTGCACAATGAGGGGTTGAAATGGGACATATTGTGCAGAGGAAGACTTCTTTGTTTGCATCCTGTTGGCTCCATTAGACATCTTGCCTCTTTCTTCTGTCTCCCCAAAACTCCCTCTCAACCCAACAAAAATACAGAAAAACCACAAAGAACTACAAAAAGACATGAAGAAGAAGTAGAAGATCATTTTCCAGTGAGTCAAACAGGACCAGAAGGGGTGAGAAGGGGCCATATTGTGAGGAGAAAGAGCTGGGACACAGTGGAAATCTGCCTCCTTCTCTGGGCCTGTGCAGAGAGCAGCTTGCATGGGAAGGGAGGTAAACGCTCTGTGACCAAGGCAAGGGCAAGCCCGGGCCTGCAGCAGAGAGTTTGGGTGGAGGGGTGTTTACCATTCGTCCTGACCAGGCCCATATGTTGCACCCACTCTCACTTTTTAACACTGGGCAGTAACAGGACACTATAATCTTTGCTCCCTGCTTTCTTTACATGATTTTACCCTCAGTTTTTTTGCTGGCACACTTGCCTGTGAGGTGCACACACCCCCTTCTGCTTGCCATTTTTCTTGTAGGGGCCTGTTACCCTGGCTCCTTTCTTCCTTCCATCTGCCACTTTCTTGACAAGAAACTGCTAAGACAATGGAACAAAGAGGCTGAAGGAAGCAGGAAAAGAGTCTTTGCAGAGATTGTGGAGGTCCCAGCTTAGCTGGAAGCACATGTTTACCAGCAGCTTCTGTCAGCTGGCCCTTCACAAAAAACCCACCTCATAAGATTCATAACTTGGGGCTGGCAAAACAAGAAAATTAAACTGTAAGCACACAATGGGGCAGGGGAGGAAAGACAAAGGAAAAAATCAATATGCAAGTGGGGGTCCTTGGTCCTGCTCAGCTGTGTGGAATGGTTCCCACCTTTATTAGGGCTCCTTTCCTTGTATCTTTCTTAGGCAACTCTTGGGGCAGCCATATGCATGTCTGGCAGGCTGGCTGGGACCCCATTACAATGGCCAAACCAATTAAAACTGGCTTTGTTAGCTTTCTTAGCAAGGCAGCTGATAGTGTTTTTCCTCATTTCCCTGGCTTTCTTCTTGCACAAGGCACATGTTGTCCTTTGTAAGCAGGGGCCCCCCTCTTAGTCATGATCAGCTGGGCCCTCCTGCCTGCCCTGCCCCCTGCCTGCTAATCACACAACCCACTCATGTCTTAATAAGACCTCCTCCACAATTGTTTAATTATACACACAGGGCACAGGTGAAGCAAGTTGCTTTCCTCCAAGATGCTGGCCTTTGCCTCGTCCCGTCATTGAGGGTGGGTCTGGCGTCATTGTTCGGGCCTCGAGCGGCACTCGTAAGCAACAAGGGGCAGCATGCTGCACGCATGTTCTCCGCCCCGCACCTGGGTTGACACACACCGTCGACACTTGCAGGGGGCGTTCATAAATCTCAGATTATACCCCGGGCCCCATTAAGGGCCCTCTAGATTTGAGAAATGACATCTTGCTCAAGTCCCGTTAGAAAGTCTGTCAGCTGATGTAATAGGATTGCTTTGTTTCTCTCTGTCTGGCAGGCGGAGGACGCTTTGTTGCGGGAGCAGGATGAGGAATACGAGAGAATCTTCAACCAACAGCAGGAGTTTGAAGAACGACAGCGACGATTCCGCCAGGAGCAGGAACGACAAGCAGAATCAGAAGCCGAGGTAGTGGAAGCTTTGTTACAGATTTCCAACCCCCCAGACCACCCCAGGCCCCACCCCCCAGAAAAAAAAAACAATAATCCGTCATGAAACTTGTCGTTCCGCCTCCTAAATTTGTGCTATAATGTCTGGAACCAAACTGAACGGGCTCCACCCCCACCGTGTTCTGATGGTCTTTGTCTCAGAGTGACAGCACCTTGCTGCCTCCAATCCCGTGGTTTGGAGGATGTGGCGAGCATTTGTCGTTACTTGTGATGGAAAAACAGTATTTACCCTCCCGCCCTCTCTTCCCATGGGTCGATCTTTGCTTTGTTGCGATGCATGCATCTCAGGCTTTCTGTTTGCATGAAACAGTCAGCACTATGTGATGGAGAAAATGAGGATGTGGTTTGAATGTTGACATGTACATATAATTTCTCAACCTTCACACTTCATGATCATTTCGGTTTTCAAAATGTAAAGATGTATGTGAAAGTTCTACAAAAAGTCTACCTCTGTTTTGTAAGCTTTGGTCGCTGTTGTGGTTGGCATGTGCGAGTGTAAGTTGCTGCATGCACTTTTTTGTTTGATGTGATTGTTTGCTGGTAAATTATGAGACCTTATGTGTCAGCTTCTTTACTAGAGTTTGACTGGTTTTCATACTTGCACCAAGTGGTATTTTACATATTCAAATCATTTGTGACATAAAAGTGTTTTTATTTTAAATATGGCACTGCTGATTATTGTCTTCTGTGTTAGTGATGCACAGATAGTTTCTTCTGCAAGAAAAATGCAAACTATATTTTAGATTTGTTCCCATGAAGAATATATTATACAAGTATTTTTTTTTAACTATTTGTTAAACAAAAACTTTGATACTATTTCTATCATCTTTTCTGTTTTGTACATTTTGTTGATAAAAGTGTTCCGTGTCCTTTTTGTTTGAGAGACAAAACTTTATTTTTGTTCAAGACTGCTTGTGATACCTGTGCTGTTGCTGAAGCAAGTGGTAGTAAACTAACTGCCAAAAGTTACAGTTGCTGTTATGTATTTTAGATGTGTGATGTTGTGAAAAAGAGTGCACCTTCTAGTCAGAAAAAAATCTTTCATGTGTCATAAAATAAGACTGAATCTATTTTCAAAGTAGATTTTTGTTCTGTTTTGATCCATGTTCAGCATGCTTTTGTTACTTTGTATCTTCTGACTTTGTGAAAATGAAAGCTTTAGCTTTTTGTCATGTCTTTTTTGTTGTTGAAAAGTGAGCTGTCCTCTTTTTTTATCGTGTTATTTTGTGCATGGTTCTTTAGTTGCCTCTTTTCAACAAATTTGAAATCTGTTTTATGATTTGGTACAAAGGCAATTACAAAATAAAATAATGTTTTACACTTCTGCTTGCGTTTTGTATTGCATGTAGCTTTTGCATGTTTTGTGTATATTATTTGTCCGACTTGAAGCTTTTTCTTTTGTCTGGTCTTTCCATTTCACCCCCTTTGTAAAAAAAAAAGTGCTTCAAATGTGTATCACAAATTTCAGACACTTGCCTCAAACCCTTACACTGTGATGAAGTAAAGGTAGACAACTGTGCTACCCGGTCCTTACCCAAAATACATTACCTGCCGTTGCAAGCACAGGCGTAAACAATCCGGTGAGCTGCGAATAAAATCTAACGGTTCCGTAGCTAGCTTGCCTGGCAGTGAGAAAGAGAGGGCGAGAAAAGGCCGCGTTGGCGACCGTCCTCCCTGCCTCTCCCCTCCCGACTGAGGAAGCAACAATGTCCTGTTGCCTTCCCCCCACGCCACAAAAATCGATTAATGGGGTGCGCAGAGTTGCCTCCCTTTAACAATCGACAGGGTTCCGCGCTGCCTCAGCGGGTGAATTTTGACTGAGAAAGCCGGTGTGCTTGGGTTTACAAATTTTGACTGAGAAAGCCGGTGTGCTTGGGGTTTGCAGTTCCTTATGATTTTAAAGTTTATTTGCAGAGTGAATTTGTTGTTTCAATGCTAGTTATATAACATGGAATTAGGTTTGTGTTGTGGTTTTTTTTTTGGCACCAGAATAAATTGCACGACTTACCCGCATCGAATGAATGCATATACTGGTACAGTTGTCAAACCTTGCACAACGGTTTCGGCACTGGAACGTACTTCGTGCTATCTTGGCCTAAGGGAATTTGTTTCCAAAGAACATCATTTGGGCGAGGGTTGCTGATGATAATGTCTCCTTCTTTAATAACTATCTTTTTCTTACCATTTCTTACTAAATGTTTTTTAAATGATTTTTCAACGTGAATGTCCGTTGTATCAAAAACAACACAACAAAACAACAATATTTCTCATAGGACGAGACATTCATGAAGTATGCCGCATCGAACTGACTGGAACGTTTTTATGACTGGTTTAAAATACATATCATGGACCGATGATTACACTGATAAGAGTTGGAAGTAAGGGATTTACTCATGTGCTTGAAGTGGCCCGGCGGAGACGGTCAGCGC
This sequence comes from Littorina saxatilis, assembly GCF_037325665.1. Taxonomy (NCBI): domain Eukaryota; kingdom Metazoa; phylum Mollusca; class Gastropoda; order Littorinimorpha; family Littorinidae; genus Littorina; species Littorina saxatilis. Next base: position 33,742,165 of record NC_090245.1, on the reverse strand, counting down.
CGACCGAGCAGGGTTTTTAAGCCGCCTTTATGTAATAATGGGGCTTATAGGATTTACTCGGTCTGTTTGGGTGTTTGTTTGTCTACAGATTAGATTTGTATCTCTGGTACTCTGATTTGTTTTGTTTTTCCACCGGTAAATTTTACGTAATGGTCATGGAGGCAGTCCTTGGAGTCGCTTTTTCCGAACCATGGACACATTCTGCAATTCTGCCTAGCTGACCCAACATTTTGTGGACATTTGAAATAAGTTGCGGCGACTGCCGACTACAAACGACATCCCTGGGCAGTGTGCATGGGAATATGCCTGAAATCAGATTTCGGTAGTTTTATTGGCGGTAAGGCAATTGTCAGTCCCGCGATTATCTTGTTAAGCGTTCACATTTGCCTTGAGTCAGTAGCGCACATGAAAGTTTTACTTACCAGACGTTTGAGCTCACACGCATGTGCTGATGGAGACAATCATAAAATAACTACAGCATACACAAAGGCAAAGTTGTTCTTAGATACGCAGAGGTTAGAAAACCGATTACAGCAAGACCTCTGGTTTAAGACCTTTAAAAAATCTGAAAGATTTAGGTCTTAACAGAGATGTATGTCTTAACAGAGAGGTTAATTTCGGACACTATGAAGAGAAAGTCTGAGGAAATTGGTTTTTGGTTTTTCAGAGGTCTTAAAATGGAGAGCCTTAAAACAGAAGTTCCACTGTGTCAGAATTGATAGATATGTCTGTACTGCGACGTTATTTCCTCGACAGACGGTCTGACAATCGTAATTAAGACCGCCACACAAGCTTGGCCACGAAGAACAACACAGAGCGAAACTGACGGTGTATAATTGCCTTCAAACGGTACCGTGGTCACGGACTTGTGTGTATAGAGAAAGGACCGTCCCCATTGTCTACCCCTACACGACATGTGGCCAACCTGAAATGGAAAAAAAAGACCAACACAAACTCTTCAACTGGGCAAAGAAAGAGAAAAGATAACGGGTATTCAGAGACCTTTTCTTCTCTTCCCCTTCCTCTCGGCCCCTGTCCTTTTCTATTTCGTCTTTCTTTCAACATCTCTTTTTCTTCGTCTCCTTATTCTTTTTCTTCTGTTCTGTCAATTGGTCTGGTGTCCCCTTTCGTTTTGAGACGCTTCCAGTGGCCAGATTGGGCGGTATTTTTTTTTCTTTCTCGCCCTATGAATGTGGATGATATTGGGGTGGAACAAGGCGGCGGAGAGCCACAGACCACAAGGTATTTGTTCGCTCAAGATCTTTTTTGACCAGGCTTCGTCTTTGATTTTTAGCCGCTCTTTTTGGCAAACCCCGCCGCCTCCCTTCATCCCTAGCCCTCTGTTTCTCCCTTCATCCCTAGCCCTCTGTTTCTCCCTTCATCCCTAGCCCTCTGATTCTCCCTTCATCCCTAGCCCTCTGATTCTCCCTTCATCCCTAGCCCTCTGTTTCTCACTCCAGCTTTTAACAACGATCCTTGTTGGACAATCCACTGTTGAAGCTGTCGGGTTTTTGAGTACTGTGGATGATAATACGGAGATTTAAGAAACAGCACGTTTCGTTTTGCAGCTCGTTTCGTTTGGTGAATGAGTCACCCCGCGAAACGGAACGTGTAACGAGACGGCATAGGCCGCAGACAAGATTTAGATGTATTCACGTTTCGTTTCGGAATGAAAGGCCGGGCATGGCAGGATATGATCCGCTGACTGGGCATGGCACAATTTCAACTCCACGAGTCAATAAAGGATTGACATACTCGCATTGCACGCACAAGAGCTTCACATTTTTCAATTCATGCACCTGATCACATACGAAGCCAGAATAAAAATTCGATGCGATGACCTACTTCTGCTTCGCCATTTGCTTTCTCACCATGAAGTTGGATAAATGTACCAGGATCAGCACCCTTCAAAATATTTCAGTTCACAACAGTTGTCTACCTCCAATGAACACATTCTCAGCGCTGAAAGACTGTGAAAGGGTTGATGAATCTCGCAATGCATAAAATGGCCAACAAATAAAACTGTTAGTGTGCAAAAATACTCACAAAAGTTGACGAAATATTGTTCGTTTTTGGGGGGTGGAAAACGTGACTGCGTTTTGACGTTCCACGTTCCGTTTCAGTTGACCTTCACCTTTCCAGCGAGAGACCCCCGAAATAATGACGTTTACCACAACTTCAAAACGAAACGTCCCAACGTTTCGTTTCTTAAATCTCCGTAATATGGGCTTTCGTCGTTGTAGGTTTGTTTGGTTAAAAAAAAATCAGATTGATTTGTAGTTTGAATATTAAAGCTTAATAAAAATAAAAAAAAGCGATCAGGGTTGGACAAAATGCACCGTTTACGAATATTGTAATGGATTGAAAGCTAAGCACGCTTTCTCACGCAAACGAGTGTATGTACTATTAAACACACATTTACCCACACTTGGAACAAACAAAAGAAAGCGAAGTTTAAACGTGCCCCTCTCGCCGCCTCCTCTCGCCTCCCCCCTCCCCAATTAAAAAAGGCAGCCAAAGCCCCCCCAACAACAAAACAAAAAAAAACCAACAACAACACGAGAGTTAGGACTCGTACGGGACTCAGGGGTATTGCTGGTTTGCACCCACTGTCGAACAAACACTGATATGGAACAGAAAGCACACGCAAATAAGTTGGAACGCAAAAGCCCACTGACCATCTTACGTAGGAAACGGGAGCACGTGCACACACTCAATCACTGACAGCGATATACGCGCACCAATGTCGGTCTTTGGATAGGTTTGTAAGGATTCTCGAACGTGTAAAGTCTGTGTGAATGTGTTTGTGTGTGAATGTGAATTGTGGCTGTCTAAACTGGGATTAACAGAGGTTTATACTTAATCTTTCGAGTGGTTTTCGTGTTATTTAGACAGCATCAGTTTGTCCGTCATTGGTAACTGTGGTAATTTTCTCTCAGTTTCTGCCCCATGCACTGCTTAAATATCTATCTTTCCTATATTTTTCTTTCTACCATTGTTCAAAACTTGTTTCTTAGTAATCAGATTTTAGTCTGTGATGTCTGGTGTGTGACACAAGTTATACGATGACCCTGAAAAGGTCTCAAAGCGTTCTTGACTCAGTTTCACAGTTAGTATTTCCCAATATGTTATGTTCATGTGACAAAATTATGAAACGATGATTTTTTTCCCCAGTATTGACAGGGCATACAGTTTATATTGCATCTCAAAAGTCCTTGACCTCTGATGCCCTCCCTGACCCTTGTTCTTTGTGTGGTGTGTTCACAGGGGCCGCTGCCACAGGGTCAAGGTCGGGGCTGGCACAGGGGAACACCACTCTCCACCCTCAACGTGCATGACAAAAATTCTTACCTCCGCCTTATTCAAGGCTCTTTCGGCAAAACTGTATTTACTCGACCTCGACATTCCTTAATAAAGTAAGACTGTGATATCCATACACATTGTTTGTTCTTGAACTGAATGGTACTGCTTGAGACAAGAGTGGGGACAGTGTGAACTTTAGCTGCTTCCACGTGTCTCAGGCCCAGAGGGTTTTTCTTACTGCAAGTCTTCCCGAATTTTACGCCATTTCGGAGAAGGACATCATGAGACAGTTACATCATGATTCATAGTCGAATGGGCTTTCTGTCTCTCTCTGTCTGCCTCTCTGTCTGTCTGTCTGTCTCTCTGTCTCTCTCTCTCTCTCTCTCTCTCTCTCTCTCTCTCTCTCTCTCTCTCTCTCTCTCTCTCTCTCTTCAGGTGAAGGACAGTCGACTACAAAACTAAAAGAGCGCCCTTATTTTACCATTCATTCATAGACGTTGATACACCAACAAACATTCTATACATATATATATACATACTCATTTACATACATAGAGAATACTGCATGGCTTGCTATGTGATATCAGGTATACTCAAGTTGTTTTTTAAATGTTGAAAGCGAGCTTTTTAATAGGGCCTATTTGAAAAAGGAACGAGTGTAAACCTCGTATCACAGAGTATTACATTGTATACAGCCATGTAGTATTCTGTTCATCCTACATTCTGCACTTGCGTACCTTCTGCTTCAACTGAACTTCCCGGGGTAGAAGTGTCCAAATTGAAGACGCGTCTTTTTGAGCCTCGATCTTTTGCCTTTCAAAGCCTCGCGAAATCTCTGACGACAAAGGCAAAAAGACGCCACAATAGGACTTAAAGCGTGACGTGTAAGTTCTCAAAATGTTTCCAGAAACAACAAAATGCAAAAGTGTTTCGAGAATGACTGTCATTATGAGCAGTGGAAAGTTAGGTCCAGACTGTGGTTTAATCTGACCTCATTTACATGATATACACACATGTGAACCTATGGTTTATTTAGCACGTGCCTGGTCTCGCTCACTTGTGTAGGATAAATGTCGGCTTTTTTAAAAAATTTTTACTGATTACAAAGAACCAACACCAACCTATCAATGTGAGAAAAAAAACCAGCCAGCCAATCGAGCAACCAAGCTAAATACCATACTAGAAAACCAACTATCAAGGGGGTTCCTTCATGAATCACAAACGTCACGCAAGCTTTCGGAACACGATCTTTGCTCAATTCTGTGCGCCATTGGCAGAGACGCCATCTACAGACATCGTCTGTTGTAACCATTTTTTAACTCGTGCATTCTCGTTTTCTGGCACTGGGATTACCAGTCCACTATCACTGGCTTATAATTGATCATCAGCCCAAATCCATAGATGAGCCAGAAAGCTCTGGACTGGTTTTCTTTTGGCATTGGCGTATCACTGTATGCTCCGTTCTCTCTGAGAAAATCACGGAGTGTAGTATGTCAGCCAATAATTATGGTAAAGTCGTACGGTTGTGGTGTGCGAATTTTGTGGCAGATGGCACTTGTTTCGTTTCCTTTGTCTCTCTTTATTTGTCATGGGGTTTATTCTATATCCTTTTCTAATGTTATTTACTACATTTTATATTTTGTTTTTCCTTTGGTTCTAGCCTTTTCTTGAGAATTTGTACTTGCTCTGTGTCTGTCTTTTTTTTACATTTAGTCAAGTTTTGAATAAATGTTTTAACGTAGAGGGGGAATCGAGATGAGGGTCGTGGTGTACGTGTGTGTGTGTGTGTGTGTCTGTCTGTCTGTGCGTGTGTGTGTGTAGAGCGATTCAGACTAAACTACTGGACCGATCTTTATGAAATTTAATATGAGAGTTCCTGGGAATGATATCCCCGGACTTTTTTTCTTTTTTTCCATAAATGTCTTTGATGACGTCATATCCGGCTTTTTGTAAAAGTTAAGGCGGCACTGTCACACCCTCATTTTTCAATCAAATTGATTGCAATTTTGGCCAAGCAATCTTCGACGAAGGCCGGACTTCGGTATTGTATTTCAGCTTGGTGGCTTAAAAGTTAATTAATGACTTTGGTCATTAAAAATCTGAAAATTGTAAAAAAAACCAATGTTTGTATAAAACGATCCAAATTTACGTTCATCTTATTCTTCATCATTTCCTGATTTCAAAAACATATAAATATGTTATATTTGGATTAAAAACAAGCTCTGAAAATTAAAAATATAAAAATTATGATCAAAATTAAATTTCCGAAATCGTTTTAAAAACTATTTCATCTTATTCCTTGTCGGTTCCTGATTCCAAAAACATATAGATATGATATGTTTGGATTAAAAACACGCTCAGAAAGTTAAAACGAAGAGAGGTACAGTAAAGCGTGCTATGAAGCACAGCGCAACCGCAACCGCGCCAAAACAGGCTCGTCACTTTCACTGCCTTTTGCACTAGCGGCGGACTACGTTCAGTTTCATTCTGTGAGTTCCACAGCTTGACTAAATGTAGTAATTTCGCCTTACGCGACTTGCTCTTTCTTTGCATGGTTTTGCAGTATGTGACGTCCTATGTGTAATCCATCACGGATTAATACTTTTTGTTGGTATAGATCTCTATGTTCTGTTGCTGAACTTTTTTAGACCTTTTCTGTCAAACCACACAATCAGAAGTCTAAAGATGCAGTACTGAGTAGCTTAATTGTCGAAATGTTCACATGCATGGAGGCACTTGGTACGTCAAATCGAGTTACGAGTGTAACCTATGCAGCAGCAGTAACTTCGACACTGGAGGTCTTTTCCAGACTTTGTTTCAACAGTCTAATTTGAGACGTGAAATTCTTTGAATGAGTATGCGAGAAGATATTCTTTTTAAAATTTCGAATAAACGGTTTTACTATAATATTTGTGGGAGGAACGTCTTACTGACTCATCAACACTAACCAAAGCCATAGCAGCAACTGTGACGCAGTGGATTGCTTCCAGACTGTCGTTTTAACCAGAGGTGGTGTAGCTACAGATCTCTGTTTTAACAAGCTCTTTTGAGACGATTAGAATGTTCTTGATTGTTCAAAGCCGTGGAGGGAAGGAGATATTTTACCCATAACATCTGTGGTAAGAAAGGCTCAGTAACACGTCGGCACTGTAGATTTCATTCAGACTATTGTTACAACCGTTTCTTTGGAGACGATTAGAATGTCGTGGACTTTTCAAGGCCGGGGGTGTGAGGATTGGGGAGGAGCTCTCTTTTCCCCCAAACTTTGAATGAATGGTTTAACCGTCGTAACATCTGTGAGAGGAACAGTCTCAGTGGTATCTTAGTCATAACTAAACTGGCAGGCTCGGACTATGTTCTACTCACGGACAACTGATATGTTTTCTTTGATGGAGATTCTTCTGCGGTGGGAAATTATTCATAGGTTTCACTTGCTTGTGGGTAGTCAAAGCTCCAGTCTGAAGTACCATAATGACACTGGTTGTCATTGTTTTCTCGGAGGAGTTGGGTGGATCCCCTGTCTTCGTGGGTTGAACTCGATCAGTCGGGTAAATTGGGGTGTATTCGCAGAGTGATGGCGCAGAGTCGACTGAAAGGTTTGGGGAGTTTTCGCGGAGTGGGAGGGTTAGCAAGTGTATTGTATGTGGTGACTGTTTTGATATTCGATATGTTATCACTTGGTGAACAAAAAACACACACCACTTTTTGCCTCTTTTTCTGTTCTGTTCTTTTGGTTTAAGCGTGTGGGTTTTTTTAAAAATTAATTTCTTGTATACACGTTATAAACAGTAACAACATTAAGAACGTTAACAAGCAGACTGCTTATGGGCACGTTCTAAAACTGATAATCAATACACATTCTGATAACAAGACATGGCGAACAAGTGATAACTTCAACCCTTTTCTTTCAAAATATTTCATAATATTTTATACAAATAAAAAGAGAGAGAGAATGCTTTGCTACATCTGTGTGTGTGTGTGTGTGTGTGTCTGTATGTGCGTGTGTGTGTGTGTGTGTAGAGCGATTCAGAGTAAACTACTGGACCGATCTTAATGAAATTTGACATGAGAGTTCATGGGGATGATATCCCCGGACGTTTTTTTTTCTTTTTTTCGATAAATTCCTTTGATGACGTCGTTGAGGCGGCACTGTCACACCCTCATTTTTCAATCAAATTGATTGAAATTTTGGCAAAGCAATCTTCGACGAAGGCCGGACTTTGGTATTGCATTTCAGCTTGGTGGCTTAAAAACTGATGAATGAGTTTGGTCATCAAAAATCGGAAACTTGTCATTAACATTTTTTATTTATTAAACGATCCAAAAATAATTTCATCTTATTCTTCGTCATTTTCTGATTCCATAAACATATACATATGTCATATTTGGATTACAAACAAGCTCTGAAAATTAAAAATATGAAAATTATGATTAAAATTCATTTTCCGTAATCGATTTAAAAACAATGTCATCTTATTCCTTGTCGGTCCCTGTGTTCAAAAACATATAGATATGATGTGTTTGGATTAAAAACAAACTCAGTAAGCTAAAAAGAATAGACATACAGAAAAGCGTGTTATCCTGCTCAGCGCGACCACTACCGCACTATTCTGCGACGAAACTACGAGTATGTGGTCTTGGTGAAAAAAGCAGTGCGTTCAGTTTCATTCTGTGAGTTCGACAGCTTGACTAAGTAGAGGTTACATGCCGAGTCTCAGTGATTATCAAAAATAATGGTCGAAGTTAGCGGATCATGAAAAATGCGAGCTTTAGCGAGCTTTTTCATGACCGCGAACTGAGACCATTATTTTTGATAATCACTGAGACGAGGTGTGTAACCTCTTTATTCCTCCTTTCTTCAGTTATTCAAAGAAAAGAGGAGTTTTTTTTGCGAAAGTTTGATCGAATCCTATTCTCTCAACCAGTCAACCTGCGCAGGCGATCGATTAATGCGCGGTTGTATAGTTCCGTGCAAATCATTCCATTCTGTTAACACTTCTTGTCAGTTTTCCTATTTTAGGCTAAAATCAAGTACACAGATATGCTGTTATTCTGCTGTGGCGGCAAAGGCAGATATTGTGTGTTCTGTATATGTTTTGGTATCGCTTAGGGTAATGTTTTTTCGTCAAATGGGACTAGCAGACGAACTTTTGCACCCGTGTTCCAACGTTAAAAACTGTATGAAGTTCAGTTTTCCGGGGAAAATAGTGTATGAAACCCCTTTATGTTGTTTAAATTGATGAGATGTGTGCATTTGGTTGCGTGTGATCTGTTTATTAAATGAAATATTGTTGAAAACTGACCGTCGGATTGCAGTCTGTTGTCGAAGGAACTGAGTGAAAAGAAGGGGAACTACTCTTGTCGCTAGACAAAGTATGAGTTACTTGCCTTGGGAAATTGCTTGTGATGAACGGCTTGAGCCACGGCAGATGAGATTCAGAAAACAACCGAACTCATGGATTTTATATGGAGATTCATGTGTTCAGGCCTGTAGTTGTTAATTTAAATGCGGTATGTTTGTATTGTTTGCTCCAGAGATGTATACTTCGTACATTAGAGCGTTCTGAACTTTTCAGTCGCAAAAAGTAGTACCGAAACAGAACAACCTCTCAACCCATTGCACTATCGAGGATTCAGGCTGTTGCTGGGTCGTTATTTGTTTGGTTGCTGGGTCATTATCGAAAAATAACTACCCCTACAAGTTTACAGAGGTAAAGAAGCAGAGGGGGGAATAAATGTTGTTATTTCGCCTTACGCGACTTGTTTTCTTTCTTTCTTCCTTCCTTCCTTCCTTCCTTCCTTCCTTTCTTTCTATCTTTCTGTCTTCTTTTCTTTTTAAAATTTCTTTTTCTTTCTTATAGATGATGTTGTTGAAAGATTGGACAGGGATTGGCATCAGTGAATGCGAAGGAAAAGATGTCAAATTTATAATAGATCATGTATATTTTTCGGTCGACGTGAAGTTAAAACACTCAGCCTATCTTTATCGAATTTCTCTAACAGAAGCGAAAAGGTACATAGTTATGTGGGAGTGAACAGTGCATCTCTCTCTCTCTCTCTCTCTCTCTCGCTCTCGCTCTCGCTCTCTCTCTCTCTCTCTCTCTCTCTCTCTCTCTCTCTCTCTCTCTCTAACTCTCTCGCTCTCGCTCTATCTGGTTTAAGCGTGTTTTTATTAATTTCTTGTATACACGATATAAACAGTAACAACATTAAGAACGTTAACAAGCAGACTGCTTATGGACACGTTCTAAAACTGATAATCAATACTCTCTATCTCGCTCTCCCTCCCTCCCCCTCTCTCTCTCTCTCTCTCTCTCTCTCTCTCTCTCTCTCTCTCTCTCTCTCTCTCTCTCTCTCTCTCTCTCTCTCTCTCTTTTCTCCAGCATTTTTAAAATATTTTTTTTATAGGTGAAGCAGAAATTCTTCCGCGTCCAGCCATACGTAAAATTGATCAACTTCTGTCACTACTCCCGTCTTTCCTTTGCCCAGGTAACTCCTCCCCAAAATGAAATCGAGCAACCAGTTATAATACAATTTCATTAACACACTAAGTCATGCAAAACGAATGGAAAAGCGGTAACTTCCAAGCTAGTTTTTGACGCGCGTTTTCAGCCATTGTTACTAAAGCGGCTTGATTAGCAGTAATTACTACCTTTATCGCTCTCCGCTTGAGTGATTCACCGTTCACCAAGGATGGAGGCAAAGAAAGAAAATAATTGTGTGCCACTTTTTGTCAGCACCAATGCATCTTGGAGGTACCGACTTCTGTCTTGATTCTGCAATCGCTGAATTTGATTTCTGCTGCAGTCAATGAACTATTCAAACCTTTCGCTTTCCGCTGCTGTGTCCGTTTGGTGACAGATCAAAGCAAAAGAGACGCCAGAGAACTATGTAAAGATCTCAAAACGATCAGATTTCTTCCGAAACCAGATTAAAAACGACAAAGAAAGCAGAGTAAAGGGAAAAGGGAGGAATAGGGTTGGAGACAGTATGAGAAAAGACGTGTGTGTGTGTGTGTGTGTGTGTGTGTGTGTGAGAGAGAGCGAGAGAGAATACATGTATGTGTGTTTGTGATGCAGTGTTCGTGTGTTAGAGAGAGACAGAGAGAGAGAGAGAGAGAGAGAGAGAGAGAGAGAGAGAGAGAGAATTTGCCTTAGTGTTTTGTGTCGCTTTATTGAGCAGGTCCATAAGAAGCAATTAAAAAGTCCAGAAGTTTTTCATCTTTAGTGCGTCTTGTACCATTATGCAAGAGATTGCTTTCCTCTCGGGACTCGACCCCCTGCAGTTTGTCAAGGTACCGTTTCTTCCTCCAGGCCTTTGAAAGTACATTAAGTGCCGGCACTCAACATAGGGACCCCCTCAAGTGAATAAGAATGGTCTCCTACGACGCCGCTGTTTCTAGCATTCAACCTCCTCGGAAAATTACGACTTCTCTTGCTGAGAAAAGTGACGCTTCAAGCTGAGAAGGAACAGAGACACGTTTTTCATTTTTATTTTTAACCGGTGAGCGACTTAGTTTTCGTCAGCCTTGTAATTCTATCAAAGAGAATGGTCTTCTGTTTTCTGGATGTTTTCCTCCCCTCCGGTACGACCACACGTAAAGGAGCAGGTCTCTCAGAAAGAAAGAAGGAATGAGCGAAGGGAAGAAAAAAGAAAGAAAGGAAAAAAGGGGTTTATGAGACGTTGGGCACTAAAACTGAGGAGATAATTAAGTGTCCAGAAACAAAGAACCTGGTCTCTGTTTTAAAAGGAGAAGAGGGAAGCAGAGAGAAAAGTCTTGACACCCGACCCGACCTTTCACGAGGGGTGGAGGGAAGAGGGCCGAAGCCTAATGCAACACTTTTGTCTAGTTCTCTGAAGACTCTCTCCTTGTTGTGTCACGGACAAACTCGGCACCCGCTGGCAAAGTCGCACTGAAATTAGCGACGGCGCGACCCCCAATTACACCTAATGTCTTGGCCCCTTTTGTCGCATGGCGGACGAGGAGGAAAAAAGGTCGCCGAACTGTTTTTGAGGGGGAGGGTTAGAAGGCGGGTCCAGGGATGTTTCAGGGTGGAAGAGCGAGCGGAGGTTAAGAGAGGGAAGACAGAGAGCGGGGTGTAATTGCGTGTGTCATGGTAATTCCATGCGATTGCCGCTCATCACCTTGCCCTCTCAGAAGCGGAGTCCACGTGGACAGGTCCCTAATGCCTCCTCATCACCAGACAGAAAGGAAAAGGGCTCTTTGTCTCGCATGAGGTCTCTCCGGCGTCCAGTGACGTTTTATGTCATTGTCGACTTCATCAATGGCGAGGGTCGAGTAACCGAGACTCGGACGGGAGTTGGGTGGCGTTTTATTCGATTGTCGAGACGTCATCTCTGACCGAGACTTAGCGAGAGTCCAGCGACATGCTCGGAATATGGTGTCCTCTTCCTCAATTGGCTAACGTCATGTCATAGAAAAGGGGTCCTATGACAATTTTTGTAAAGCTCACTTCTTGAGAAATTGGCTTAGCGAATATTTGCTTGACGCTTTGAAATGTCACTCGCATTGGATCATGTCTTTTTTTTTTAGGGGAGTCAGTTATTATTAAGGCTTTGGTAAAAGGTCTGTTCACCAGTTCATTATTTGAATTGCCTCTTTCTTTTGGTCACTCAAATGAGGTGCTCTTATTACGCTGGGAGTAGTTCGAAATGGATACATTGTCTTTGATAAATGGTCAGCTGCTGAAGTGATTCGATTATGTGAAGAACAAGAGAGAGAGAAACGATTTCCTAAGAATTGTAATATTATCCCGTTATGACCCTCAGATTGGTCATTTCACACCCGACCGATGAAACGGTTACTGAGACAATGTGTATGGAGAATTGCAGAAAAGCAAGGGATGGCTTAAAGGAAAAACCCGCTCCTGAACCCCTCACCCCACCCACCACCCAATCAATCCGTTGCACATATCTCACAAACGCAAACAATACAAAGTAGAAGACGAAAAAAGAACGACAACAACAAAATCCCCCCAAAAATCAATAATGGGAAGTAACTGTTTTGTTTTTGTTTTTTTAATAAACAGATTGGGTTTTTTCTTTTTTTCCAGCGGAACTGTTTATATCTCTTGTTTGGTGACCAGCATTTTTTCTTGTAGGCAATTCACAATTGTACACGTCAACGTTTTCACATAAAGGTTATTATCCATTAGTCGTATTAAGCGTATTTTATGTATCCTTCTCATTTCTGTTGTTGTTTATTCTTTATTCTAAGCACACGGCCTGGGACATCGTCATTTTTACCCCCCCCCCCCCCTTCACACTTCCCCACTTGCAGACATGATCGACATTACTGCGTAAATGTACGACTTTCGGTAAATGTTAAAGCCTTAGCCCAAGGGTTGTGTTTTTGTTAGTCAAAAAGAGCACTTCAACGTAGGTATCAACGAGGGGGGCGATGCTTTACCACATGCACCGGCAATGGGCTTTTTGGACGTAACGTGCATGGGAATGGGGAAATTCTCGTAGCGTGCACCGTGCACAGAGGTCCGGCGTGCACCGTGCATGGAGCTTTTTCGTAACGTGCAGCGTGGATCACCGTGCATGGCACTTTTGGCCTCAACGTGCACGTGCACAGACCCCCCCCCCCCCCCCAATGGTGACCCTCATGAACCCCAGCTTTGCTCAGAGTGATTAATGTCAGAATCCCATGTCTGATGGTCTTGCCTTCTGCCTTCTTCCCCTGTCCCAGTTCTCATTTGATCTTTTCTATTCGCCAACCATATTGTTCAGAACTGAGACCGTCCAGCCTTGCTACACCTTCTTTCCTGTCAGCTCGACTGAAAAATGAAGACTCTCATTTCACGGAAAATTAGCCAGTCTGGAGTCAGTAACAGTATCCTTCCAGAAATGCCATTCCCTCGTTATCTGCTTCGTTCCATGGCGGGACAGTGCCCTAAGGTCAAAGGACAGTGATGATGAGTTAATCTCGTTGTTTCTAGGTCACTGCTTCTTCTCTTCTGCTGCACGTGCCGTAAAACTGGAGCCGTGACTGTGCAACTGTCACTCTCTGGACTTGACGTCTGTCCTTTTACTTGTTTTTAAATATTTTTTTTTACCGGAACCAATACAATGAGAGGCGGACACACACACACACACACACACACACACACACACACACACACACACACACACACACACACACACACACATACATACACACACACACACACACACACACACACACACACACACACACACACACACACACACACACACACGCGCGCGCGCACACCCATGCAATCACACATATGGAAGCTCTTTCTTTTTCTGTCTGTCCGTTAGAATTGTCCGCGTTAACTTTGTCGTACGATTGCCATGCCTGTGCCGAATCTGTTAAGAACTTTATAGTTTACTACACAATGTACACTACACAAAATAAATATCTACGTTCTTATAGACCACTATGCCTATTACGGACATTTACTGGTGATACTCTAATCAAATCCAACGTCACATTTCCTCGGAAGCATCACGAAGGTCGAGCAGCAGCCTAAAGCCAAAAAAGCAGAGGACACAGTATGTGTTCAATGAGGCGTGATGAACGATTTGAAGACGAGTGTCCGGAGCATCTGGACGTCAGCAGACGGCGGACCATGCGTGACGTCTGCAACAGACGCTAACCTCCCACTCGTCGGCGAGCATGAAGGAGATTCAACCTTTATTGGAGAGTGCATTAAAAGTGAACGTGCTCCTTGAGAGCGGTGGCCCTAAGCGATTGGTAGACGTGCAATCTGTTTCACTTTTGGAAGCATTGTTTTGTTTTTCTTTCTATTTTGTTGATGTGTTGTTTCCTTCCTTCCCTCCTTTCTTTCTTTCTTTCTTCCTTCCTTTCTTTCTTTCTTTCTTTCTTTCTTTCTTTATTTCTTTCTTTCTTTCTTTCTTCCTTCCTTCCTTCCTTCCTTCCTTCCTTCCTTCCTTACTTCCTTCCTTCCTTCCTTCCCTCCTTCCTTCCTTCCTTCTTTCCCGTCTTTCTTCTAACTTACTTTCTTCCTTCCTTCCTTCCTTCCTTCCTTCCTTCTTTCCTTCCTTCCTTCCTTCCTTCCTTCCTTCCTTCCTTCCTTCCTTCCTTCCTTCCTTCTTTCCTTTCTTCCTTCCTTCCTTCCTTCCTTCCTTCCTTCTTTCCCGTCTTTCTTCTAACTTACTTTCTTCCTTCCCGTCTTTCTTCTTTCTTTCTTTCTTTCTTTCTGTCTGTTTTCCTTTCTTTGACATCTTTCCTTCTATTCTTTTCATTTGTATGTGTTTACTTCTTGGTCAGTGTTTCAATGTTTCTTTTAGTTGTTTTCCCCCTGCTTTCGATAGCCCTACGTTATCTCTTCCCCTTACAACCCCCCCCTCCCCGCCACCCAACTTCGTTTTCTTCTTATTATTATCACCGTTTTTGTCTTTCCTCTCTTGATGGGTTTTTTCTTCTTCTATTTTTCTGCTTTGCAAAACTCCATGTCGTCAGCGCCCTGTGCAGACTTTGGCCTGAAGGTATAATGAAGCACGTGAACAATCTGCTTCAGGTTAATCATTGCGAAGTGTAGTGACCCTCATCTACGAAACGAGCACTCTTTTCTTTAGCTTTCACCTCCGGCCACTCTATCATTATAGCTCATTACCTCCATGTGACAATCTGTTACTCAGTTCGAATTTCGTGGTAGAAAAAAAGAACACATTGCATTCTTCTTCGATCATAGTTGAATGCATTATTTTTTTAATTGACTTAGGGGATGTAGTATACAAATCATCTGTTACGAGATAGTGAAAAAGATGACGTAACTCTGAAAAACAATTTCTGCATGTGGCTTTTTTATGCAGTCCAAATAGAGCAAAATGAAAAAAAAAATTTCTAAGCTTTATTTTGAAAGGTTCATGAACATGTGGGTTCTTCTTCGAATTACTCATAATAATAAGCTTCCTAAGTCCCACACTTACAACAAGAAACAAAACTGTTGACAAATCGAAACAAAAGAAACCGAAAAGGAGCAAACAGGAGAAGAAAGGAGAAGAAAACACTGATTGAAACCTAAACTTTCTCATTCTCTTCGTTTGATTTTTAAAATCTTTTCTCTTATTTTTTGTTGAAACGTAATGACTTGTATTTAGAGCGATCGAAACAAAAGCAGCAATCTTTTGCAATACAATAATACAATTATTATCAGGGGAAAATGGTTGGACATCATCATGTTCCTCTAGTAAGTGATTGCTGGCAGATCTTGTGATTTTACCAAATCACAAACCTTGCAATTACTAGCTGTATAATTAGTCTTGAGCAATCCATACACGGCCTCCGCTATTTCGCAATATGATAAAGAGGACATGGACGAGCGAAATCAAACGAAGGGCAATTAGTATTGAATTCAGAACTGGTCTTCCATGCACTATTGAGTTGACTAATAAGCACCTTCCCTGTCTCATCAAATACAAATAGGAGAAAATTGATTGTATTGTGCGTTTCGACCTTTTCAGAGGAAAAAAACCCACGCATGTTCTCTTGTGGATAATTTCTTTGCTCTGTTCTCTACAGTGTTCGCTTTCTGTCATTTAAAAAAAAAGGTTGGGTTTTTGGTGAGTTTTTTCGAGGTTGCAGAGAAAATGACGTTGACATAAGAGTTGTAGCGGAATACCCAAGGTAGCTTTCAAGAGAGAAATTAGCAGTCAGCCATTGGGGGATTCAATTGCAACGGCCCTACCAATTTAAGCAAAGTAACAAGAGATTTAAATCGGGAACCTTTTTTTTTAACTGTTTCCTCTTTTATTGGCTGGCCACGGTCCAACGAAGGTCCAGGGTTATGCGTGCCATGACAGATGGTTGTCGCCCCACCCCCACCCACACTTTTTTCAAGTGCTGTCCAGTAATCATACGGTACCGCCTTGGAGCAAATAGTCCTGACTACGAACATTACAGAGAAAATGTATACCTAAGATAGAATGTTGGTAAACCAGTGTAATTTTGGGAGAGGGGGACTAATTCGCGAAAGCCTTCCTTGATTAATAATAACCGGGTTTCCGCTGTATGTATTGAAAACTTCCGCCTGCGAAAAAATAACTTCCTATCACTGCTTCTACCAACATGTGTTTTTCTTCCTTCAAACTGGAAAACAAAATAGGGTCATGCTGCATGACAAGAAAAATTTAATGACAGCCTTGGGTAGTAGGATTAGTCCTTGTTGACTATCGACTAGAAATAACTAGGTGCATTCAGCACGCCTTTTTCGATACCCGGGGTGGAAGGGGGATGCGGGTAGATCCACCTCTGGGCGGTCGACTGTCATAACTTAAGGTGTTTGACCAAGCGGAAAGATTTCTTTGACAGAAAACGTGTGTCGTTAGTTTCTTAGGAACTACTTTGCTATTGTCACTTGATACAAACACGCTTTTCGACCAAGACAGTGTTTTTTGAAGTCTGAAGTCTTCGGTGACCGACGGCTGTGAAAGTTACTGCTGTGGTACCCTTATCACGGTGTTTTCACCACCCATGAAGCTGTGGGCATACTTTTGTTCCTGAAGGAAAATGCAACTGTGAAAAAAATAATTATAGAGAAGCAGTGATGCGAAAGAGACAGGATGCAGTGACTATAACTAAGAGGACAATGCGGCATACTCAAACGCGATTTTACCCCCCCCCCCCCCTTCTCTCTGCTCAGCGGCGTTGAATTTGCTCTCTCTCTCTCTCTCTCTCTCTCTCTCTCTCTCTCTCTCTCTCTCTCTCTTTCTCTCTCTCTCTCTCTCTCTCTCTCTCTCTCTCTCTTTCTTTCTCTCTCTCTCTCTCTCTCTCTCTCTCTCTCTCTCTCTCTCTCTCTCTCTCTCTCTCTCTCTCTCTCTCTCTCTCTCTCTGAGTCAAATTGAGGCGAGACGATTTAATTTAACACCGTTCCTGTACTCGTATAAACAGACTTTTTATCCATCATTGCTGTCTCATCTGTCTAAATCTAAACCGGTGCCGGTCTTCACCACGACTGAGTCATTGCAGCTAACTTACATTCACTGACCCTCGGTCACTTACTCCAAAAGCAGGGGCGGATTAGCGGGGGGAGGGTGGGGGTTACAGGGGTTCCGGCCGCCCCCCCCCCCCCCCGGCGGCTGTCCAAAAAAAGAAAGATTTAATACTAACTTTAAAAGAAATTATAATGAGTGGCTGCTGACACCAGTTGATCATGGTTCAAATCGAGGATAAGCCATAAATTGTTCATAAAATAACTAAAACTCTTCAGCTTGGACCCCAGGTTGTAACCACCCCCCCCCCCCCCCCTCCGGCTTAACTGCTCCGCCCCTGAAAAGTACACCATAACTTCCAATGTTACGTTCCTGGGGTCAGTCAATAGGTTATTAACAAGACATCATTTCAGGCATGTCAAAACAGACGTCGCCGGCTCATGTGAACCATAAGCAAACAAATCCTCGTGGTACGCTTAGAGAATGTAGGGAGGTAGCAGACGGGGGCGGGGACGTAGCTCAGTTGGTAGCGCGCTGGCTTTGTAGCCAGTTGGTCGCTATCAGCGTGGGTTCGATCCCCACGTTCGGCGAGAGATTTATTTCTCGGAGTCAACTTTGTGCAGACTCTCTTCGGTGTCCGAACACCCCCGTGTGCACACATGCGCACCAAAAAGATCCTACGTTCACAGCGAAAGTCTCAGGGCTTGGAAAACACGAAGACACGCATGCATCATCTCTCGTCTCTGATTATCATGATCGTATTTCGATACTTTGACGAGACAAACCCAATGCTGGTGTGTCGAAGAGGATAGCCACAGCGGGCTTTATCGAATCAAAGTATCACACCATATCTTCAGCGTATTACCAATACCTGTCCCAATATAGACCAGTTGGTCTAAGAGGACGTTAAACCCTAATAGTCAGTCAGGTAGCAGACGCTTGTTAAAAGAAGCATGAACATGACAGGAGGTTGAGCGGCGCTTCCCAACGGCGCAGTGCTGCATTCTGCACACGGTTTATGGAGCTTGATGCACGTGCCTGTCTGCTTTGCCTGTCTACCGGCACACGATAGTATCAGACTGTGCTGACCCAGGCCTCTTCTATTGAATTTCTATTGCCATGTGCATTCTGTCGAAGCTCAGAGGGAGAGAGAGAGAGAGAGAGAGAGAGAGAGAGAGAGGCAGAGGGAGAGAAGAAGGGAGGAAGGGAGAGAGAGACGGGGATCTGACAGACAGACATGAAAGGGAAAGGGATTCAGATATAAACACCGAGACACAGGGAGGGGAGTTATTGGGACATAACAGTAACACTTGTCAACTATCTGCTGTACCTGCTGTCTCCTGTTGTGGGCATAAGACTGTGAGTATAATTATTCTGAGATATCATGAAAGTTCAACAGCAATAATCAAGCCGTCGATGCCCCCTACCCCATCACCCCTCTCCCACTTAATCTTATGTCCTTCAAATGGAGATTGTCACGAACACAGCTGCAGCGATCGTGGTCTTTGGAGGAAGTAACGTTAGAGCAAACCAGAAATATTAATAATTCGAACCATTCTTTTATTAAAAACTGTTCTTGCAAAGTGAGCGAGACATTCAATACTCGCATTTCGAACACTGTGGGCAAACACCGTAAATAGGAAACGGCTTCAGTGGGGTACCCGTTTAAATGGGGAACTTGACAGGCGACGGGTGCACGTGTGAAAAGTGCCTGAGATCTTTCTCTGCAAGGCGAGAAGGTCAAGTGGCGTGAAACAAAAGTGGAGTCGTGTCTGTGGCAAGCTCTTGAAAACTGATGTATCACGACACAACGTTTCCTTTAGGAACAGAAACATTGACCCCATGTGAAAGATTTGTAAACTGAGTTGTTTGAACACCAATAGATAAATCAT
Source organism: Littorina saxatilis (assembly GCF_037325665.1). Lineage (NCBI taxonomy): Eukaryota > Metazoa > Mollusca > Gastropoda > Littorinimorpha > Littorinidae > Littorina > Littorina saxatilis. The sequence goes on along the minus strand of NC_090245.1, from coordinate 33,723,026 downwards.
CTCTTCGCGCCCCCCCCCCCCCCCCCTTCTTCGCTCCCTTGTTGGCTATGTCCAAACCTCTTACGGCAATTGTTGGGTAGAGATATAACATTTCAAATAATAGCTTTCCCGTTTTTCTGAAGAAAAAAGACAAGCAGTATTTGAATATCTCGATGTATTATCCACTGAACATTCCTCACGTAAAGTGAGCGAGAATTTAGGCCAGAAATGTAATGTATCAAACAATTTGTTTCCATTGAACATTTTTGATATAATGAGAGAGAGACAGAGAGGGAGGGAGAGAGAGAGAGGGGGGGGGGGGGTGTACTAAATACTGACATCCCGAACGCTTGGAACGAACACCCGTAAATAGGAGACGGCTTCAGTGGGGTACCCGTTTAAATGGGGAACTTGACAAGTGACAGGGTGCACGTGTGAACACTGCCTGAGATCTTTCCTACACCGGGCGAGAAGGTCAAGTGTTGTGGGACAAAAGTTGAGACGTGGCTATGACAAGCTTGTCATCTTTGTCACTGATCTCTGAGAGTTCCCCCCACCCCTTCTCTGTTTCTCTCTGAGAGTTCCCCCCACCCCTTCTCTGTTTCTCCCTTCAAGTGTTTGGTAAATCACCCGCACGCACTCATAGAGTTTGGAAAAAGCCTTTTTTGTGGATTTAAAAAAAAAGTCAGGTTCTTTTTAGGATCTAGTCATCAAAAATACTCAAGATGCTGAGAATACTCAGTCGCTCAGAAACCGAGTCACGGGATCTTACGTTTCGGTTGTAAGCTTGACGCCCCAGGCTTTTGACGTCTTTGACTTGTCCAGATCGGCATGGCACGGGTGTTGCTGACATGCTTTTTAGGGTGTAGAGTCATGAAAACCTGGGCTGTTGAACTTGAGACTCACTATTCAGTTGCTTGCCACTCCGCCATGCTTTCGTGGCCATTCTGTTCAACCCATCTGAGTGTCTTGAGTTGTCCCGGCACGACGCAGGTTTTGCTGACATGCTTTCCCAGCGTATACAGAGTCCTGAAAACCTTGTTTGTTGAATTACACAAAAAGTTTTTTTTTTAAAACACCTCTTTTCTGTTGTGGTTAACTAACTTCAACGGTGCCCTGAGTTTGCAAACGGTACTATACATGCAGTTGCTTGTCTCTCCGTCTTGCTTCCATGGCAATAGACTTTGTCATCATTTCAGTCACGAGTTTTCATTCACAAGCACCTGGGAAATAAATCTCATGTTCCCCAGGCAATAAATCCCCGGTTACCATAGTTGCAGGAAGCAGGTTATACATGGATAATCAAAAGCAAACCCAATAGAAACGCTCGGGGATTCTTCGGCTCTTTTCATTGGTGTTTCCCCAGACCTAAACAGACGACACGACACTGCTTTGCAAAGTTCCAAAAACGAACTGGCAAACTGGCAAAAGTCAACAAAAAACAAAACTACTTCATGAAAGGTCATACATTCATCAAAAACAAATGAAACCTAGCTATATGTTTTGTCTTCTTACAGAGTCATGGAGTGCGTGTATCTGTGTTTCGATACACAGACGTTCGGAGAAACACGAACGTCAAGTTCAAGTAAAACGACCCCTGACACACACATTTTGACCCGTGCACAAGACGTTGTATCGATAAACGAAGCACAAATAAGAAACAATAATAAAATCAAAGAAAATAGCAACAAGATATGCAAACATCTAACAAAGCCGAGCAAGCAGAATCAGTGACAGGTCTAATGAAAAACAAAGAGGTACTGAGTCGGAAACAAGATCGCGATATCTTTCCTTCGCTGCACGACGCAAATCTTCTGTGACCTTTGACCAAACGTAGCTTCCACATTCGATCAATCAGCTTAATATTTACAACAGAAAGCCGAGGGGGAGGAATACCGAGATGAACCTACAGAACTGTGCATCCTCAAACCTGACATATTCATCCCAACATTTAATGAACTCAAAAACACAGAAAGTTGCTTTCACACGCCAGCTTTGATTGCCAGTGGTTATCAAACCGGGACTCGTGTGTTTATCAGCACGGAACCCGTGTTTCAAAGCATGGCTCCCTGGGTTGATTGTGCACTTATTTTCTCACTACCAAAATGATGACAAAAACAATGTTTGGTGGTTTGTTGACAGACCAGCTTTTTTGTCGGTCCGAGGGGGGCATATCGACTTTTGTTTCATATTTATTGACCGCGGCCTTCGGCCTTGGTCAATAAAGCCGCGGTCAATAAATATGAAACAAAAGTCGGACCGACAAAAAAGCTGGTCTGTCAACAACCCATCAAACATCTTATAATGTTCGGAAATAACTCTGTTGGGGTTGTATGTTTTGTGAAAGAGAGAATACTCTTACTTTTATTTGGTCAAGCTTTCCAACGTGACATTATAGCGAGGTCTGAAACTCATGGACAAGGAGCACATGTGGATAGCTTGCCTCAATAAAGCAAAGAGTGTTTACTCTTTCACCACCACATACAAACCCGACATAAAGTTATTTCCGGAGTCCGTCTATTACAAGCACTGTTCAAACCATTTGAGTGTCGGGAGATGTATCATAATATGACCTGAAACGAGAAATCCAGTTCTGGCGACGGCTTTGTGACCACAGCAACTTTGCTTCTCAAAGGCGGTGTCATACTTTGACGAATCGAGCGCGTCAAAATCAAGAGTGGGCAGGGGGAGCGACCCTTTCGTATACAATACAATACAATACAATACAATAATCTTTATTCATCTCTAAAAGAGAAATTACAAGCTTGACTGTGTGTCTGTAAAATCATTCAACCATGCATGTAGTAGCATTCACATCGCATATTCACATCATATCGTTACACGAAAGAAAACATGAACGATGATAAGGCCAAAAAAAAAAAATTGTCTGTTTAGGGTAACATGACCAAAAAAAGTAGGGTCGGTAGGTAGGTAAAGTTTTTTTTTTTTTTTTTTTTTTTTTGTAAATGCTATGTTGGCTGAACATTCACTTCTTATATTTGATGAATACATGTTTCAAAACTAACGTATAAATAAAACAGAGAGAAAGGGAGAGAAAGAAACGCCAAATGTCTCTTTTTAGCATTTTTACCTCTTTTTTTTTCTTTTCTTTTTTTGAAATAAAAAAAAAGTTTTTGGGTCGGCGCCAAATCGATAGGGTCGGTCGGGTTACCCTAAACAGACAATTTTTTTTTTTTGGCCTAAACGAAACAATGAATTTCACGAGCAGGCAAATATCATGGCCCAACGAGTGATGCACGTGTTAGTTCATGTGTTGCACGTGTTAGTATAGTCTTCGCTCTGTAAAATGATAGACACTTTCTGGTAAGGGACACACAGATTCAGGCTAGTCGACGAAAGTCATATGGTGTTGTGACAATGCTGCCACAGATTTTGTTTGTTTGTTTGCTTAACGCCCAGCCGACCACGAAGGGCCATATCAGGGCGGTGCTGCTTTGACATTTAACGTGCGCCACACACAAGACAGAAGTCGCAGCACAGGCTTCATGTCTCACCCAGTCACATTATTCTGACACCGGATCAACCAGTCCTAGCACTAACCCCATAAGATAATAACAGTACGTGAAGATGATGCCCCATGGATGACTGAACATATTTTACAATTACGAAACGCAAAAAATTGTATACATCAAGTTGCTAAGCGCTTAAATACACCTGAGCAGTGGGCATTATTCCGCCTGACTAGAAATCAGTATACAGATGAAATTCGTAAAAGAAAAAGAGATTATTTTCTAGAACTTGATGAGAGGATAAATTGTAAACAGAACTTCGGAAGCAAAAATTGGTGGCAACTTGTTAATTCCTTCTTGAAGAAAAAAGGTGTTGCATGTAACGAAATTCCACCGCTAGAAGATAATGGAAAAATTATTGATAACATTTGTGAAAAAACGATTTTGTTTAATAATTATTTTGAAAGCCAGTCTAAAGTTGAAAATCCAGACGATCCCCTGCCCGAGGCAAATTGGTGTAATACATCTTTATCGACTTTTGAATTAACAGAAGCTGAAGTTGTCCAAGTGTTAAGGAATTTAAATTTATCCAAGGCCGTGGGCCCTGACGGAATACATAATAAATTGCTTGTAGATGGATTACCTGTAGAGAAAGGGGGAATGTACGTTCTGGCTCACCGATTCCGACAGACCCTAAATATTAACGCAAAATAGGCTTCTGGACTAAACTTTTACTAAAATGAAACATGCGACAAAATCAGAAAATTACTGCATAAATCCATACAAAAAAAATACAGTAAAGTAAGGTTGTTTTGAACCAATGCCGGGTCTGTCGGAATCGGTAACCCAGAACGTACATTCCCCCTTTCTCTTATACAACATTCTTAAGCTCAATACGCTCTCTCATTTACAAACTTTACTTCATGTGTTCTTTCACTGTTAGAATTATATCTGATACATGCAATGTGACTGTCTAAACGAATAGTTAACTCTTTACAAGTGATTCTATTTTTACTTTTTCTTCCCGTCCTATTTGAATCCCCTTTTTTAAAAACTGCTTTTTCAGATCTTCTATATCGATTGGCTTGTTATATTCAGCTCGTGTTTTTGTTTGAATACTTGCTTTCTTACTTTTGTAGTCATCAAAGTCTGTTTGTATCTGTTTGAATTCTTCGTCAGAAACTTTTGAATCTTCAAGTGCTTTACTGATAGACAGTTTTAGGCTAGACAATTTTGATGATGCAAGAGTGGAAATGGATTCGTGTTTTTCAAGCTTTTTCACAATTTTTTTCATTATAGCTGATGCTATAAATGATAAACCACCAACTGCTGCTGCGACACCACCTAGGATTAGAGAAACTGGAGTCCCTACTCCGGTAGCTAACAGAATTGTTCCCGTTACACCTGCAGCTGATGCAAGGATAGTAGAACCAGTGCTGGCATTAGAAAGGCTGTTGTAAGTTGTTGAGTACTTACGTCTAGCGCGAGAATATTTTTCTAATTCATCTTCTAGTTGTTTTTGTATATTACTAATGTGCGCCAGTCTGAATTGTTGACTTTCTGCTGCACTTTCATCAATATTAGGATAAAGCTTCACACTGCTAGTCATCTTTTAATGCAAAATATAAAATATTTATCTTAATTCTCACTGGCCAGTGTTTCTGCTAAGCTTTGAAGCTGTTCATTGCTTAACACCTTATCTGTATAGTAGAAAGCAATCAAATCAAGATAAGTAAGATTAATACTTCTTATTTCTGTTAAATTATTTATATCTGCGTTAACAACAACATTTTGGTTTGACGTCTGTTTTTTTATTGTGTTAGAATCCTTTTGAACAGCAATAAATACTCTGACTTCTTCAACATTTAATGGTCTCCAGTTGAGATTTATTCCTCTCATTAGAACAGTGTTTGTGGTTTCTTCCCTTTTCCTGACAACTATATCAAATATCATAGTTGCATTCTGCCCTATTGGAAGCTTGGGTATAAAATCGACAATGGTGTCAGCGTCCTTTTCAACACTTTGTTTTCTGTGAATGAGATAGTTGTTCTTATGGAAAGGTTTAACTGCAACTTCTCCCCTGCTGTTAAACGCAGGAACAAGGCTAACAATTAGTGGTTTAGCATTGATTGACTTACGGAATGTGTCGTCTTTTCCAACAAGAGTGTATGGACTCACAAATTCAAACTTCATTTCCCAGTCAATCTTTTTCATAACAGGACTAAGTACCCATTTTTTATTCTGATGTTTCCACATGTAGTATATGTCATCGACAATTGGATCAGGTACATTAACATCACGGATTTGACCTAGTTTGAGAAATCTTGGTTTCTTTTCATCGTCGATTTCCTTTCTCTTGTAATAACCAGTGTCTGTAAACTCGAATGCATACACTGCACCAACTTCAGCATTGCTCTCAAAGTCGATAGCGTCTGCTAAATCTTTCAACTCTATAGTTGAACATGCAACAGGATAAACTATTGTAGGTCCACTCGACATTTTAATACTCAATATTTTATGGAACTATTTCCAATGTAATGTTAAACAAACAATCAACTGGTTGTCCACTTTGATTTTTCAGATCAATGTGTAGGAATTCATGACACCCTTCCTCCAAGTCCTTGAACTGAAGTGTCTTAAATGTTGGCACGTGCATTTTACAAAAAGAGGCATCACTCGGTGGAAGAATCCTAAGCAGATCAGAACGCTGATCATTAAACAGATTATAGGATGTGTTAAGCTCTCTCATGTGAACAAACAGTACACTGTTAACATCCATGTCAATGGGACGTGTTCCCTTGTATATTTTTGTAATTCCAAGCATATCAAGGAGTTTGGTTGGAAACTCAAATGATCTGTTTACTTCTCTAGTTTTGGGCATAGTAAGAGTAGCAATGAGACTTGCATGATTTAAACTCGCTGTAATACCTACTGGAGCAAACAATTCTTTCTCTAAAGTGCAGAAGTCATAGTAACCATCTTCTACAGAATGTGTTTTACCATTAATTCTAACCCAGTTGTTATTCTTTTTTTTACTGATATTATACCAAGTAACCTTGTACATAATTTCATGCAGTGCAACTTTCATTCCTCCATTTTGATTGTTGATAGGGTTTGCAAGTTTAACTGGCACACCAGTCTTCACATTTGTTAGTGTGATAAACATTTTTTATTCAACAACAAAAATGATTCAGTATAAATTCAACAAAGACGTTAAATACAAAACTGGACCATATTACAATCCAAAGACTATTTCTTTCCATGAGTTGGACTTTGCTGTAACAGAAACAGAATCCATTCGCGTTAAAGTGCCTGACCCATTCCATTCTTACCTAAATCCCCCAATCAAAAATGATAGTGTTCCAAAGATGTGGAACTCTCACCCAATTCAGTTCTATCAGAATCAGTTAAACTTTGCAATATTCTGTGCAACCACAGGATGTGGAGTGTCCTATGCAGACCACATGAATAATTCAAACTTACTGACAAAGTGTGTGTACACATTTCACGTTTACTATCAGTGCAGGAGAATCTTGTCTGAACTTCAGGCACCAATGCCGCATGAAAAGAGCTGGAACCCATTCAACAATAGGATAAACATGAAAGTGTATGAGCGTCTCTGCAATGAATTCAATATAGATTTTAAGACCGACTTTAGGCAAAAGCAAGACAAAAACCATGGCATGGGAACACTATATTTATGGGGTGTCCACAGGAGGTATAATTTTGATTACTGGCCAGGTCATACATCTTTTTCTTCAAATGTGCAGGTACAGTTAGGATCAATAGAACAAGAGCACCACAATGCATGGACTACTTTTATATTAGACACCGGCAAAGGTTTCACTGGATCAGGTGTTGAAAGGATCAATGAATCTATCCGAACATATGCGTGGTGCTTGCTAGGCTCGCAGGCACAGACACGATCAAACATAATGAGAACAAGCACAGGGTTTGGTGCACAGAAACAGTTGTTATCAAATTTAGAAGATGTCATAAACTCTGCAGTTGATCTGCCTTCCAGCATCAAAAGGTATCAAGACTCTCTCCGTTATGCAAGATCAAAAGTTGACTTTGCTGTTGGTAACGGCCTTTACATGTTACCTTCTGATCTCCAGCTGCAGATTGGAACAATAACAAATTATAACAATGAAATCATTATTGCTAGTGACACCCAGCCGCTTGGAAAGGGTGAAGAACTGAATTCAGAAATCAGAACGATGTTACAGCCATATCACAATGAACAGAAACAAAGCGTGACAAGTGAAGATCGGGCTGCAGGTGAAGATCATTCTGTCACTAGTGATGATCAAGCTGTTAGTATTAGTGATGATCATGAATCGCAGAAGACTGCTCTAGTAATTGGTGGAGTGGGTGTAGGCTTACTTTTGCTTTATTCTCGTTAGCAGAACACCTGCAATTAAAACTATTAGAGTCCAGAGATGTTCAGCCATGAAACCAACAACTTTACCTGCAAAAGATAACAGCCAGCTAACAATTGAACCAATGATTCCTGGAAGTGCATCCAAAGCTTTTGCTGCTAGTTTCTTTAATAGTTCTGCAATGTGTTTGAGTTGTTTCTTTACCCATCCCGGATCAGATGGAGATGAAGGTGAAGGTGGAGGTGGAGGTGTGACAGTGCCACCTGTGAGTGTTAACACTAATGTGCTTATTGCAAATCCTAACGCAGTTAGTATACTAGCTATTGTGATTCCCTGCTCTCTGAAAAGCGTTCTAATTCTTTCAGCAAGAGTTGTGTCTTCGTAAAGGATTCTTTGAATTGTATTTTTTATTCTGCTGACCTGTGTTCTCAGTTGTTCTCTATTGTTACTTAGAACTTCTAACCTTATGGCTTTCTCCTCCTGCAAATCTTTTAAACGCTTAGAAATTCTGTTTTTTACTTCTTGTTCTAGGTTCAAATCATCAGCATCAGCAAGTTTTTGTTTCTCTTTGTTTATATCTTCATCCAGCTGACCTAGTTTTGACAGATTATTTGCTATTTCACCTCTGATGGTTTGTAGTGATTGATTAAGGGCTTCTATTTCTCTCATAGGTAATAGTTCATGTGGAGTCTTCAGTGAAGTTTCCTCAGAAAAAGAAGTCTCTATCTCTTGTATAAGTTGATCAGCCTCATCTGCAAGTTTATTAAGATCTTGCAATGGAACAGATTCTATTTGAGTAGCAGTTGGTAGTCCTAGTTCTGCTTGTTGAAGTAAGGAAACAACATGGGAAGATGATGACCGTGTGCTAGGCACAATATCCAATTGCCTAAGTCGATTAGCAGTAAGTTTTTGTTTTAGTGAAACTTTTGATAGAAACTTAGCAGGATTAGATTTATATGTAAGTTGGACTTTTTCTCCTTTATCGCTAGTTGTATATAAATGATTTGCTTCCATTTTGAACTGGTTTGGATCTAAAACATCAGGTTCTTCTCCTAAACTTTTGTAGAAATCTCTAACTTTACCTTCCAGAAGTTCATGTCGTGCCACCTCATAATGCAGTGAATGATGGTAGGGAACCAAAGGGATTGCTTCGCTCATGTCGTCCGCTGGCTCAAATAAATCTTCAAATCCACCTTCTGCCATTTGTAACTTATTTTTTATTTTGAAAATAAAAAAAGATGGCACAATCGTTCGGTTCTGTTCTTGATCCTTACAGAAGACTGAAAGAACCTCTCGGGGTAAAAGGAATAAGGCAAACAGTTATAGTTACAAATAATCCTTCTACTATTGATCAGAATGAAATACTTACTGTTAGGTTTCCTAATCTAGGTAAGAACGATGTTATTGTACCAGGCACTGTAAGACTATCATTCAAATTAGAATTAGAATCTGGCTCAGATGCAAATAGGACTTTGGCTTATAATGTAGGAAGAGCAATTGTGAGGAAGATTACTGTCAAACTGGAAGGGCGGGAAGTGATGTCATTGAATAATGCAGATGTATTTTTAGTTTACGCAGATAATTGGTTGACTGACAATGAAAAGAAAAACAGAGTGTTTCAAGGGATTCAGTCAGACAATGGGATAAAAGTTAGAATAGGAGCAGGAGATAAAGCTGACAACAAAAAAGATAACGCTGTCAATGTTGCTTTTGGAAACAAATTTTGTATTCCACTTGACTTTGAACTCATAAATTCACATCCTCCCTTCTATCAAGGAGCATTGCGTGACAGGCTGTCATACGACCTGACTTTCAATAGTTATGATCGTGTTATGCTTTCACAAGACCCGGAAGCAAAGTATAAGGTGTCTGGAATTTCTTTAGAGTTTGATGTTGTAAACCATCCTGAACTGGCTAGACTTATAGAAAATCAGTACAGTTCTAAGCTGCCTATCTATTATGAAAGAGTGTTGAATCACAGTACACTTTCAAAAAGCCAGGCTGATCCAATCTGGAACATTAACTTGAATACACCAGCTAGGTCAATGAAGGGAATACTTATGTTGTTTGAGGAACCAAAAGATTCATATGAAAGGCAAATAGAAAAGTTTTACAATCCACTAATCAATAGAGTATATTGCACAATTGAAGGGCAGCCAAACCAAATATTTGCATCTGGCATGCTGCCATACCAACACTATGATGAAGCAAGAAAGTACTTTACTGGAGGAAGATTGAAAGACCCAACATCTGATCTTGTGGCTAAAGATCTACATTTACACGGTGTTGGCGTAGAAGATTTCTTGACAAATAAATATGCGTTATGGCTGGATCTCAGAACAACTGACGACAACAAACTGCATGGAAGTGGAAGGCGAATTGAAAACGGATCAGAAGGAATCACAATACAAATTGAAAAGGAAGTAGGGAGTAGTAGTAAATCAGTTAAGATCTACGTGTTTGTTGTGTCAGATGCGCAGTTAAACATCTCTGAAAGCAGATTACAGGATATTGTTTATTGAACGTGTTAAAATGAAGTATCTAGATTTTCTTCCAAAAGATCCACACTGTTCTTTGATTTGTGGGGCAACAGGTTGCGGCAAAACAAGATATGTTTTGGATTTATTACAGACTGTTTACATAAATCACTTTGAACACATAGTCATATTCTGTCCAACCATAAAGCATAACAGAACATACAAGGAGAGAAAATTCATATGGTCTGATCAAAATATATTTATTGTAAATCCTTCTGATCGTCTAAATGTTTGCTTGGAGCATTATTTCGATCTTTTTCAGAACACGCCCACACTGTTTATTATTGATGACTGTGCAGCAGAACGTGACATTGTTAGAAAGAAAAGTGCACTAGCAAAGCTTGCATTCAGTGGACGACATGCATTAATATCAGTTTGGATATTAACACAAAAATACAATGCAGTTCTGAAAGACTTTAGAGAGCAACTCAAAACAATAACATTGTTCTATTCAAAGGACCGTGACAGTTTTGAAGAGTGTCTTCGAGAAAATGATGTCATTGAAAACAAACAGGAGAGAGAAAGAATAAAGAATAATCTGAAATCTTCTAAGCACTCGAAACTGGTTTTAAAAACTGATCAACCAGTTCAGTATGTATGTTTGTAGAAATCCTTGCTAAGTTCTTGTCAAGTTCTTACTCAAGTTCTTGACAAGTTCTTACTCAAGTTCTTGTCAAGTTCTTACTCAAGTTCTTGTCAAGTTCTTACTAAGTTCTTACTAAGTTCTTACTCAAGTTCTTGTCAAGTTCTTACTAAGTTCTTGTTAAGTTCTTGTTAAGTTCCTACCTAAGTTCTTACTTAAGTTCCTACCTAAGTTCTTGTTAAGTTCTTACTCAAGTTCTTGTTAAGTTCCTACCTAAGTTCTTACTCAAGTTCTTGTTAAGTTCCTACCCAAGTTCTTACTCAAGTTTAATTACTAGATTTTTATTTTATTCTGCATCAAAATAAAATGAACTGTGATGAATTGCTGATGCAGACTGCTACAGATATTGAAATCTGTGACAGTAGGACTATACCTGATAAAAAAGAAAGATTGTATTCACTTGCTGTTTGTGGAAAAACAAAACACTACCTTGGGCAGCAGTTAACTGTGGAAGAAGTACAACATCTTTCCTCAGAAGATATAGCAAAGTATCATGGACGGTATGAATCAGTGCTTGGTTCTAAGATGGTTAGAAGTATTGGACAGACTGTTATAGGTTTGTACACAAAGATTTTTGGACATTTTACACCTCTCGACTCGGAGGAAGACTTAACACATGATCTAACTCATGACCCTGTTGTTTCCAAGTCCCTCGAATCTCTTGCCTGTGGCCTGTATTATCGATTTGGTGCTTTATTAGTACCATTTGTTGCTGGATTAATTACTTTCAAACACATTAATTTTCAGAATAAAAAAGATGACAGATCAGTTGAAGCAGACAGTGGAGCAGACGAAAATACCAGAAGTGAACACAGTGACAAAGAAACCTGGTAGAGTAGAAGCAGGAAAAAAACTAGCCGAATGGAACAGACAAAAAAAGTTAAATCAAAAGGCAAAGCAGAACATTATGTCTGAAGTTGAGCAGACACCAAACATTCCTGAAGTGACTAAGGTCACACAAACTGATCAAGAATTAAAATCTTCATTTCTATCATACAGAAAAGTAGCTGTAGCAGCTGTTGTTGGAGGAGGTGGATACTTGCTTTACAAACTTTGGCAAGGCAAATATAAAGTGTCAGAAAAACCAAAATCAGAAACACCAAAATCAGAAACACCAAAACCAACAAACAAAGCAGTACAAACAATAACAAAGCCCACAGTAGTACCTGCAGTGGATTCATTTCATATGGAATAATTTTAATATTTTAATTTTGATAACATAAAAATGAGTTCTGAAAAGACAATAGTTAATCTAGTTTATCACGCTGCAGTGATTGGAGGCTTGAGTGTAGGTTACACAATGCTGGGTAAAAGTCTCCTCAGAATGAAACCAGCCGACTTGGGAAAGTTAGACTTCGAAGACGGTGCTAAACTAATTGGTGTTGTGACAGCTTCCTTTGCAACAAAAGACTTTTTGGTGAAGCAAGGAATTATTCCAGAAAATATAAACATGTAAGACAATAAAATGGCTAGCTTGGTTATGATGGTGGGAGGTGCGATTGTAAATGCGCTTGCATTTTCTGGCAGCAACTATTTGTTTTCTAAACTGCAAAATGGTGAAGAGAGGGAAAGGCACAACAAAGCCATGGAACAACTGGCGAAAGCACAGGATGAATACGAGAAGAAACGAATTGCGCAGTTAGACTTTATGAATGATAAACTCAGGCAGCAAGGACATGCAAACAAAACCTTTGCCAATGTTGATGCAGCCATTCAAGAATACTATCTTGTAACTGGAAAGAAAATGAAGACAAGTGCTCCTCCAAAACTGGGTGACTTTTATCAGCCTTCAGAAGAGCAGAAGGTGGGCGAGATTGTTTTCATTGTTATTGGTATGGCTGTTGTTTACTTTATTGCGCGTGCTGTCAAATCTTAATATTCTGTCATTTAAAAAACCATGAGTGATGCTTTGTTATCTAAAATATATTATTCCCCAAAAGGATACTGGAAAGGAAGAACTGCTATTGACAAGCTCAGTGACGCAGCAGGTGTTTCTCAAGATATAGCAAAGAAATGGTTGTCAAAGCAGGCAGTTTGGCAGATCTATTTACCTGCACCAAGAAAAATTACACGACCACACTTTGTTAACATTAAACCGAATGACACTCATCAAATAGACCTGCTCTATTTACCGCATGACACAGTCAGAAGGAAGAAATATAAGTATGCACTGACTGTAGTTGATGTTGCAACAAGATACAAAGATGCTGAACCGTTGACAGAGAAAAGTGCTATAGCTACAGCTGTTGCCCTGCAAGAAATTTACAGACGTGGACCACTAAAGTATCCCAGAATGATTCAGTGCGATGATGGTAAGGAGTTTAAAGGAGCTGTCAACCAGCTTCTTTTAAAACATCATGTTACAGTGAAGAGAGGTATTCCAGGAAACCACAGGTCACAGGCTATTGTTGAGAGCTTTAACAAACAGTTGGCAGAAAAACTGTTTTCATATCAGTACCATCAGGAATTTTTGGACACAGAAAGTAAATTGCGTAACACTGAATGGGTCAAAAGATTACCATCAGTACTTAGAGCAATGAATCTGGAGGTATTTAAAGCTACAGGGTTAAGACCAGTTGATGCAATCAAACAGAAAACAATACCTGTTGCTCCAAAGTCAACAACACCAGTGGCATTACTACCTTTCAATCAGAAAGTCAGATATTTATATGCACCCGGTGAAGCTGAGGGTGACAGCAGGAAGCGTGCAACGGATCCAATCTGGAGTATTGACATTCATGAAATCAAGAGAGTAGTAGAGACAAATCCACCTATATATTACTTGAGAGAACCAGCACCGCAAAGAGCCTTTGTAAAAGAGGAATTACAATTAGTTCCACGTGGTACAAATGTTAAATGATTTTTTATTTCAGATTTTATAGTGTTAACAAAAATGGAAGCTCTGAGAAAGAATTCTAAGCAACTTCATTTTTTTAATTTATATTTTTATTTTGAGTTATAAAATCAAACTCACAGCGATGGAAGACTCTGTATTAGAATCTTTATCGACAGTATTTGACACCGTTGAATTACAAGTAACGGATCCTCAAAATGTGCAGTCCAGTGTGCAAGACGCCATTGAACAAATTCCAAACAATTTGTTGATTGAACCTCCAGTAAAAGCGCAGATAGTCAGTTTAATAAAATACAAAACAGTCAGTGATGAGGTGCTAGAAGTTCATGTTTCAACCAGACAACTAGCACTTAATTCTATGGCAGAATTGAATGGAAACTGGGCAGATGAAATGATGAAACGGTTTGAGCAAGCTGCAGAGGATGCAAAGATGAAAGGATCCGGATGGTCAGAAGGTGAAATTCTAAAAATAGAATTGAAGCTAAGTAAATTTGCCCCCATCAGAGGTAGAAGTTACATACCTTTACCTCCTGCTCTTGTCAAAAAACGTGCTGTGCTGAACATAAAGAATGATGATGACAAATGTTTTATGTGGTGTGTTCTGGCAAGACTGTACAGTGTAAAGAAAAATGCAGAAAGAGTGTCTAACTATCATGCATACAGAAATAAACTAAACTTTACTGGTATTGAATTTCCTGTCAGCATTACAAGCATTGACAAATTTGAACAGCAAAACAAACCCATCACCGTAAATGTTTACACGTGGGATGAGGAAGATGAACTGAAACCAGTCAGAATATCAAAGAACTCACCAACGATTGGTGATTGTGATACTAACCATGTTGACATGTTACTAATGACTGATGGTGTAAAATATCATTACACTTTGATTCGTACAATGAGTAGACTGATGGCGAGCACAAGCAATCACAATAGTAAACAAGACTTTTGTAGGCGATGTCTCTTGCGTATTCCATCAATTCATGCAGCACTTATACACAAGCAACATTGTAAGAGCGTTGATGATGCGGTCGTGAAGTTAACAACACCACCGCCAGACAGCAAAGTGTATTTTAAGAATGTATGCAAACTACAGAAAAGTCCTTATGTTGTTTATGCTGACTTTGAATCTATCATTGTGCCATATGAAGGACCTTTACCAAAAGACCTACCTAAAACAGTAACTCTAAGTAATCATCAAGTCTGTTCATATGCATTTATTGTTGTTAGTTCAGATGGTAAACATTCTAAACCGCAATTGTACAGAGGACCTAATGCAGCAAAGAACTTCTTACAGCAAATGAACCAAGTGCGAAATGACTGCTCCAAACAACTGAATCTTTCAGACATTGTTATGAAACCTGAAGACCAAGAACAGTTTAACTCTACCACACAGTGTTGGATATGCGAACAAAGTCTAACACCAAACACAGACAATCCAATAGTAAGAGATCATGATCATGTAAGTGGGCAGTTCCGAGGAGCAGCACACAGCAAATGTAATCTACAATTAAAGTTTGATCCTAAGACTTGGAAGCTTCCAATCTTCTTCCATAACTTGCGCGGTTATGATTCACATCTGATCATGCAGGCAGTAACTGATGAATACAAAGCAAGATGCATTGCGCAGTCTTCAGAAAAGTACATGGCCTTTACTCTGAATAGTTTATACTTCTACGATTCTGCTCAACATCTGATGGGAACACTTGAGTCTTTATCTTCATCACTAACTGCTTTCCCAATCACATGTAAGTACTTTGACAGTGACTTAGTTAGAAAGGGAGTCTATCCATATGAATACATGGATTCGTGGGAGAGGTTTGATGAAGATGAGTTACCACCAAAGGATGCTTACTTCTCACGGCTGAAGGGTAAAGGTATAAGTGACGAAGACTATGAACACGCTAAGACTGCATGGAATAAATTAGGATGTAATACAATGGGTGATTATCATGATCAATATTTGTTGGCTGATGTTTGTTTACTTGCAGATATATTTGAGAATTACAGAAGAACATGTATGAAGCACTACAATCTAGATCCTTCACATTACATATCTGCACCAGGCATGAGCTGGGATGCATTTCTTAGATTTACAGGAGTAAAGATTGACTTGCTATCAGATCTACCTACACTTCAGATGATTGAAAATGGACTACGTGGAGGAATCAGTATGGCTTCACACAATTACTGCAAAGCCAACAACAAATACTTGGACGACTTTGATCCTATGAAACCTTCTAATTACATCATGTATCTAGATGCAAACAATTTGTATGGTTGGGCAATGTGTCAGACGCTTCCACTTCGGAACTTTAAGATCTATTCAGGACCATTTTCACAATGTGTTGTGCTGACAATATTAAAAGCAGGCCCAGACAGTCGAAAGGGATGGATACTAGAAGTTGACTTAGACTATCCACTATCACTTCATGATCTACATAATGATTATCCTTTAGCGGCTGAGAGGTTAAAAGTAAACCCAAGAGAACCTCCAAAGCTGGTGCCCAATCTGTTTCACAAAAAGAAGTATGTGTGTCACTACAGACTGTTACAGTTTTACATTAGACATGGATTAATTTTGAAGGCTGTTCATCGTATAATTTTATTTGATCAAGAACAGTTTATGAAACCTTACATCATGAAAAACACAGAACTGAGAACCAAAGCCGCTGATGCATCAGAGAAAGACTTTTTTAAACTGATGAACAACAGTTGCTTTGGTAAGACAATGGAAAACCCACACAAGAGAAAGGATGTTAGACTTGTTACAAGAGAAAATGAGGCCATCAAGCTGACATCCAAACCACAGTATCAAGACTTTAAATACTTTCATGAACAGCTGTATGGTATCTTAATGAAAAAACTTGTAGTCAAGCTTGACAAACCAGTATTCATAGGCTTTACTGTGCTAGAGTTGTCAAAACTGTTGATGCTTGAGTTTTTGTATGATTATTTGAAACCAAGATATCCCAAATCGAGAGTACTTTACACAGACACAGATTCATTCTTACTTGACATTCCAGCGGATGACATTTACAAAGATCTAGAAGCTGAAAGTCCTGCAGTAAAAGGAAAAGATTCTTTTTATGACACTTGCGACTACCCTAAAGAATCACCATTGCACTCAAATGTTAACAAGAAGGTTATTGGAAAGATGAAAGATGAAATGAATGGGAAGATAATTAAGGAGTATGTTGGATTGCGTGCAAAGATGTACAGTGTTGCAAGTGAGAAAGGGGTGGTTAAAAAAGCAAAGGGTGTAAGCAAACAGGTTGTAAAGTCGAGCATATCGCATGATAACTACAAGGAAGCACTGTTTCAGAAGCGAGTGTTTCACCATGACAACCCTAAGATCAGTTCCGCGCTTCATCAGATCAACACAACTATTGTAAACAAGAAATCTTTAGATGCTAATGACACAAAGCGCGTTTATTCATCACCAGAATATTCTTATGCAATTGGCCACTGGAGAACAAACGCGGCTTCAAATAGTCTGAGTGTGTAATAAGAATTTTTGTCAATCGGGAAAACCCGCTATGACGGGGAAGTGTTTGTGAAAGGGGAGTAGGTTGAGTTTCAAAGCAGCCACCAAGTACACTTTTCAAAGCTTGATTCAATAAACAAGTTTTAATATTCATGAACCACGTGATACACCAGAACCAATCGTGGTGGAACAATATTACACAAGTCATTTGCATAAAGTGCACTCGGTGGCCGCCTGAAAAGGCAGCCTAAATATTGAAGCGTAGTGAAGCGAAGCGTTGAAACAGCAAGACCAGCGGTTTACCAGCAAGACCTACCGTTCACGCGTGAACGGTACTATTTTTAGAATCCTAGAATTCTTGAGAATTTCGGAGCTGGCTTGTTTCTGGTACAGGCAAAATTGGTCATCACTGAGTTTGTGTAACACAGGAAGTGGAGGAGTGACGTCACGGCAAAATTGTTACCAAAAACATCATAGATCGTATTGTGCAGGGTCAACTGCAACAAACTCAAACCGAGCCATTCATTCCTTCTTGTATTTGAGCGACTTATATACCAACATTTTTATGTCTTATTTTCAGCACAGGTGTAGGAAAAATCATAAAACAAAATGTTATTTATTTTCTAATTTAACATTTTTTTTACAAATATGACCATGGTCTTTTAAACATACAGTGACATTAAACATTGTTATGTTAAAAAAAAGAAAAAAGAAAGAAAGCTTTTGCGCACAAATCAGAAATACAGGCCAAACCGTGAGTTTCTGTGGCAAAGCGCGACAGAGGAAATTGCACTGGTTTTATTTTTAGATCAGTGGGAAATTTTCAAGAACAGACGCTTGCATTTGGATGTGTCCAATGATAGTAGGTTTGGTTGTGATCAATCAGAATAATGTAGGCAGGGATGTCGTTAGGCGTCGGACATCGGACATATAACGATGAAAATCCCCAAATGTCCGATTCACATTGCCGCATGTCGGTCAGATGTCCTATCCGTTTTAGCCTGAGCGTGGTCATTGTCCGACTCGATGTATCAATCAATCAATGAGTCTTATATCGCGCATATTCCGTGGGTACAGTGTACTCCATTCCTTCGGACAGCGCGATATTCGTTAATTTTCATTTCAAGATACAAATCTTCTAAAAGACCGAACGCTCTCGTGTTCAGCTGACACTGAAGTTGCCAGTACCGTATGATCTTTTCTTTTGTTGGGAATTCCCGATCCGCCACAGAGATGCAGCGCACTGATCTAAACTGACTAGTGCATGCTACAGGAGTACGGGAGACAACTCCAACTGACTAAATTTGTCGTCTGCTTTTGTTTTCGATACGAGACGATTATTTAGCTTGAACACCTGCAACGGCTTGTAATTTCCGTGGTTGTATGAGAGAAAGGGGGAATGTACGTTCTGGGTTACTGATTCCGACAGACCCGGCATTGGTTCAAAACAACCTTACTTTACTGTATTTTTTTTGTATGGATTTATGCAGTATTTTTCTGATTTTGTCGCATGTTTCATTTTAGTAAAAGTTTAGTCCAGAAGCCTATTTTGCGTTAATATTTAGGGTCTGTCGGAATCGGTGAGCCAGAACGTACATTCCCCCTTTCTCTCCTGTTATCGTTCCACCGCTTACAGTTCTCTTTAACAGATCCTTGTCTGAGGGTGTTTTTCCAGTTGTCTGGAAAACTGCTCACATTACGCCCATTTTTAAGAAAGGCGATAGGAGTGCTTGTTCCAACTACCGTCCAATCTCTTTGCTGAGTTGTATTGGGAAGGTGCTTGAAAAATGTATACAAATCCGTGTGTTTGGTTATTTGAAAAATTATGATTTGATTACACACTGCCAATCTGGTTTTATTGCTGGTGATTCGACTGTTTATCAACTATTGAGTATATATGATGATTTTTGTGTTGCACTTGATAAAAACATTATGTCACAGGCAATATTTTTTGATGTATCCAAAGCTTTTGATAAAGTCTGGCATCGCGGTCTGCTCCACAAGCTTGAGGCGATAGGTATAAGAGGTCCCTTGCTTGTTTGGTTTGAACATTACTTGAGCGATCGCAGACAAGCAGTAGTATTGAAAGGAACCAAATCAAGTTATGCTACCCCTTCTGCTGGTGTCCCTCAGGGTTCTGTCTTAGGACCTCTTTTATTTCTCATTTATATTAACGATATTGGTGTTGGTCTTGAATCAGTGTTGAAACTCTTTGCAGACGATACGAGTATGTACTTAAGTTTAGATAACGATGATGTACGAGCAGAGATTTTGAATTCTGATTTGGATAAAATTCGCACATGGGCTTCTAAATGGAAAGTCACTTTTAATTGTCAAAAGACAGAATTGTTGGACATTTGTAGGCAACAAAATGTTTTACTTCCACCATTGTATTTCGAAGATGCACACTTAGTTGATGTTGAAAATCACAAGCACCTTGGCGTCATTCTACAAGGTAATTGTAAATGGGATTCCCACATAAAAAGTCTAATTGCTAAATGTAGAAAGTCAATTGCGTGTTTTGGTTTATTCAAGCATCGTTTAAACAGAAAATCACTTGAAGTTATATATAAATCCTTTATGTTACCATTGTTTGATTATGCGGACGTTATCTGGGATAACTGTACACAGTGTTTGGCAGACGAGTTGGAGACATTGCATCTCGATGCAATCCGAATCATTGTAGGTGCAGTACGTGGCACAAGCCACCAAAAACTGTATAACGAATCGGGTTTTGTGCCCCTGAAAGAAAGGCGACGTCGTCATAAACTTTTGCTGTATTATAAAATTGTAAATCGTTTAACCCCAGAATATTTATATTCCAAACTGCCGGTCCTGGTTTCCGATGTAAATCCTTACCACAGACGACGCCCTCTTGAACGTAAGTTTCCATTGTGCAGAAGTGAGTTATATAAATCTTCATTTTTTCCTTCAACGACAGCTTTGTGGAATAATCTTCCAGAAAATATACAACAAACGCAGTCAGTTGGTGAATTTAAAAGGTATTTGACCGATGGAGATGTTGTTGTTCCACCGTATTATTATCTAGGCAACCGCCAGGGACAGGTACTTCACAGCAGGTTGAGATTAAACATGAGCGATTTGCAACAAGACTTAGTTAACCGACACCTCTCTGATAATTTAGAATGTACGTGTGGAGCATGCCCGGAAGATTCTGAACATTTCTTATTACACTGTCCAAAATTTAAAGAACATAGAACCATTTTATTCAATAGTCTGCCAACACACGTTCTGGACTGCAAAACACTCTTGTTTGGAAATACTGATTTAACTATATCTTTGAACACGAAAATATTCTCTGTTGTACAAGACTATGTTATGTTAACTAATCGCTTCGGCTGATATTATATTAACTGTGCAATTGATGTAGCCAGGCATTCTCTCCCTCCCTCTCTCTCTCTCTCCCTCTCCCTCTCTCTCTCTCTCTCTCTCTCTCTCTCTCTCTCTCTCTCTCTCTCTCTCTCTCTCTCTCTTTACCCTATTTGTATAAAATATAATTAAAGATTATCAAGATAAGTGTTGAAGCTATCACTTGTTCGCCATGTTTTGCTATTTTAATGTGTATTGATTATAAGTTCAAGAACGTGTCCATAAGCAATCTGCTTGTTAACGTTCTCAATGTTGTTATTGTTTGAAACGTGTGTATGTGAATTTGAATAAACACGCTTAAACCAACCCCATATTGCCAGACGCCAGGCGGAGCAGCCACTAGATTGCCAATTTTAAAGTCTTAGCACGGTATGACCCGGCCGGGGTTCGAACCCACGACCTCCCGATCACGGGGCAGACGCCTTACCACTAGGCCAACCGTGCCGGTCTGCCACAGATGGATTATCTCTTCGCAAGACAGTCTGATAAATCATGTATGTCAAAAAAGATCTGTGGCTTGAGAAGGTCAGAAGAGCAAGGCAAAACCCATGCACATATATCACCCGTTTCTGGACTGTAGAAAACACGTTCAGTCTTTGGCTGGGTCCATAATTATGACCCATATCTTGTCATTTAGAGGCAAAGTATTTAGCCTGCAGGACAGTAAGCATTCTCTCTTTCTTTTTGTGCTGGGTCCATGCTATTTTTGATGTCCAATGATAGCTTTTCAAAGTGGCTAGATATATTAGATACTAAAATAATATTTTCAAGATTAGTCTCTCTCTCTCTCTCTCTCTCTCTCTCTCTCTCTCTCTCTCTCTCTCTCTCTCTCTCTCTCTCTCGGTATTGCACCTCGGTTCGACCGAAGCTAAGTTAAGAATAAATTCCTGTTGTGCAGCGGGTTAAAGTATTCCCTCATACCTCGGAGATATACCTTCACTCGCTCGCAGCGACGTCACGTGACGGAAAGAACGTTATCACACCATTGAAATGACATTCTTTCCGTCCCCTATAGGCGACGAAATAGGTCAAATTTTGTGCACTTTTTAGTGGAAAATGCTTCGACGCCGGAGCGGGTACTGGACCCAGTGCCGTTCTAGTGCAAGTGCACTACAAAGGCACTGCACCCAGTGCCGATAAGCGACAGCATTCTTTCCACCATCTAAAATGTCACGTGACGTCGCTGCGAGCGAGTGAAGGTATATCTCCGAGGTATGAGGGAATACTTTATCCCGCTGCACAACAGGAATTTATTCTTAACTTAGCTTCGGTCGAACCGAGGTGCAATGGGTGCTCTCTCTCTCTCTCTCTCTCTCTGACTCTCTGACTCTCTCTCTCTCTCTCTCTCTCTCTCTCTCTCTCTCTCTCTCTCTCTCTCTCTCTCCGTTTGTATGCTTTTGTTTTGTGACTCGCCTGTCTTTTCCACTTGCTTGTCTTTAGTCCCCTTTCTTCTGTCCTTTTCCCCTCCTGCCTCTCCCCCTACTCTCTTGTATTTTGTCTCTATAGCATAGTGCTAATTAAACAAGTGACGACGCTCGTTCCTTTGTCTTTTGTGTCGACCATGCTCACGTTTTGGGCTTTTAAATGACACTTTGCATTCTTTTCCCTTCAGAGAAATGTAAATTTCATCTTGCGCCAAAAGGAGCGTCCTGTTTCGGCACCAGACCTCGAGACCCCACTTCTTTTCAACACGCGTAAATGGACGGTTAAATGGTTTTTAAAATGAATACCAAATACAACGACATTTGCTGCAATATGAAAACCAAACACCGCTTTTGTTTTTCCTGATGGGGACCTGTTAGCTGAAACTTCTTTCTCGGGCGCAGTCATTGAAATTTACGAGTTGTTAAACAAACTCAAAACGCTTTTAGATCTGTTCACCTCTTCATGGACGACAGTGGGCGAGGGTGAGCGGAGACAGCTTTATGACGTGTTTATGTAAATGACGTCTGTATTTCATCCCACGTTTATGCAAACGCTCTCGGTAGTGCCTCGGTATCTCCGCACAATGACTGTTGCCTAGCCAAACAGTAGGTGACAGATACCATTAATTTATTCTTTCATGCCCTGGCTACACGTCTGTGAGGCTTCCCATCTTAGCACCCATGCAGTCTGAATACTCAGTTGAAAAAAATATAGTTTTGGGCTTTCTGCATGTGTGTGTATGTCTTGATCAGATAGGCTCGTGGATGATACGAAACTGATTTGTGCCAAGTTTGTTTTTTCGTGTTGGAGAGTGTGTATGATTTAACCCCCAAAATGGTACTTCTTTTTGACAGAGTCATTAAGCCTTTCAGAGAGAGAAAGAGAGAGAGAGAGAGAGAGAGAGAGAGAGAGAGAGAGAGAGAGAGAGAGAGAGAGAGAGGGAGCGCGCAGGAAATTCAATGTGGAGGATGGGGGGATGGAGGTGGTAAAAGTTCAGATATTACCAATTCATACCTAAAACAAGGTAGGGTCGTCTCATGTTCAGTAAGATTAAATAGGAGTTCTGGCATTACCATTTTATAACAAAACAATAATGGGCAACTTGTTTTCAATGAGGTCAAGTATCTTTGCTTTTTCAAGCAGCATCATTGATACACCTTAACAAGGTAAGGTCAGCTGAGGTCATGCGAAATTTCCTCAAAGGTTACCCTCATGAAAATCCAGGTTGCCTTTCTCCTGGGGAAAGCGAGTTGCTATACAGTACGGCGCTACCCATTTTTGTTAACAATAATTTTTTTTTAACAAGCTGCTGACAGTTACTACGACCAGTCACCGAGTTCTCAAACAGTTGTGTAATTACGCATGCTCCTCTCCACTGCAGGCAAGTAGACACGTGGCCCTTGCACCATGCCGTAATTGCTGGGTGCATCGAACACGATACTGCAGAGCTGTTTGCAGCACGTGTTGTGTCGTCACGGCGTTCGTCGGCCACGCGATGTCGTCATTAAGAGAATCGAACTAGTGACGTCGGCGCGAACGGTGTCAGAAAAGCCAAGTCGTCATTAAGGGAATTAGAGAAGCCTGGTCCGACCATGGTCGTAAGCGGCTTACACAGATTCGAACTGAAAAGAGATACAGTTGCCGCTCTCCTACTCCCTCCCTTCCCCCACCCCCATTTTTGGAGTCGGGTTTGTTCTGTGTTTGCTTGTTTGTTAGTTTTAAATGAACCTCCGATCTAATACTTCCTTCCTTTTAAGACCCTGTTTCCAGAGATTTTCCTTTCATACGGCCCATACGTTAAATTCAATTTTAAGACTCCCTCTCTTTTTAAAAACGATGTTCTCTGATTTGTGGCGGTTCTAAAGTGGGGGGGGGGGGGTGGTGGGGGGGGGGGGGGGGGGTTCAGTGTACTATTTCACAGTTGTATCCAGGCACGCGCCGGACAAGTCCACGTCCCGCCCCCGGGGTACCGAAAAAAACAGTACCCGAGATGGTTATAAAAGATAGCACCCAATCACTCGTAGTGATCTACAATTCGCTATGGCGTGTCGCTTGCACCGCAATTTTGAGAATGAATGCGCGTGCAGCAGGTAGTATGGTTACCTATTTGGTGCACTATCTCTACCTCGGAAACCTGTGATTTTCAAACCTAAATAATTAGCGTTTTGATGGTATCAGACACTTTCCTTCTTTTTAAAGGGTACTTGGATTTTATATCTTGTTTCGGTTTTGGCCACATACAGAAGAAAACAAGTTGTAAAACAACAAAAACAACAACAACAACGACAACGGCAACGACAACGACAACGACGGCAGCAACAAAAGCATCTGTTTTGTTGCCATAATGAACACATTCCAATCGGTGAAAAGAGAAAATGGAGAAGAAACTTCAACTCGCCTTTCGTTATTCAAGTGTGTTTCATACGTTCTATGGAGTTGCGATATGGAAAAAGGCTTCGTCTTTAACTTTTATTCTCTTCTGACGAGAATTCTCTCTCTCTCTCTCTCTCTCTCTCTCTCTCTCTCTCTCTCTCTCTCTCTCTCTCTCTCTCTGTCTCGCTATTTGGCTGCCAGAGAAAGATGGATTTATGAAGGGAATGTTTTACCTGTAGTGAATGCATATAAGTATTTGGGAATACTTTTTTCGACCAGACTTAGTTTTACGGCTGCCTGCTTAGACCTTGCAAGTAGAGCTAAGCAAGCTTTGTTGTCGATTTCACATAAGTTATACATGATTAATAATACTAATTTGGATGTTTATCTAAAGCTATTTGATGCACAAGTACAACCTATTACACAATATGGTGCAGAGTTATGGGGCTTAGATAAAGCAGCCATAGAATGTGAAAAGGTTCATTTATTTGCATTGAAAAAGTTTCTGGGTTTAGAAATGCGTACACCAAACGATTTGGTATATGGAGAAACTAACAGATACCCTTTGTACGTAAATTCAATATTGAAATGCATTAAATATTGGTTGAAATTGTTGAGAATGTCTGAGCATAGATTGCCTCATAAATCATATAAAATGCTGTACAGGATGGATGAGAATGGTAAATCTCCATTATTTGCTGATTCCAAAAACATATAAATATGTTATATTTGGATTAAAAACAAGCTCTGAAAATTAAATATATAAAAATTATTATCAAAATTAAATTGTCGAAATCAATTTAAAAACACTTTCATCTTATTCCTTGTCGGTTCCTGATTCCAAAAACATATAGATATGATATGTTTGGATTAAAAACACGCTCAGAAAGTTAAAACAAAGAGAGGTACAGAAAAGCGTGCTATCCTTCTTAGCGCAACTACAACCCCGCTCTTCTTGTCAATTTCACTGCCTTTGCCATGAGCGGTGGACTGACGATGCTACGAGTATACGGTCTTGCTGAAAAATGGCAGCTACTTGACTAAATATTGTATTTTCGCCTTACGCGACTTGTTTGTTTATCATATCGAATTTAATGAGCAGTGAAACGGTCCACCCTCATCGAGTCGTCAGCGAACTACATTTGAACTCCTGAAATTAATCATTTTCGTACAGATTTACTGTGTTTTGCTTTATTGAGGCAGTTTGCGTCAAGAAACCAATTAACATTTCTGTTTTGGTCTTTTTCTCATTAAAATGCCCGGATGCTTTCACAATGCCCTTTTTCCTGCAACATTACTAAGCTAGTTTTGTTGAAGTTCTAAACAACCATGGCTCTCTCTCTCTCTCTCTCTCTCTCTCTCTCTCTCTCTCTCTCTCTCTCTCTCTCTCTCTCTCTCACCGCAACACGGTGGCCTAGTGGTAAGGCGTCCGCCCCGTGAGCGGGAGGTCGTGGGTTCGAACCCCAGCCGGGACATACCAAGACTTTAAAATTGGCAATCTTGTGGCTGCTCCGCCTGGCGTCTGGCATTATGGGGTTAGTGCTAGGACTGGTTGGTCCGGTGTTAGAATAATGTGACTGGGTGAGACATGAAGCATGTGCTGCGACTTCTGTCTTGTGTGTGGCGCACGTTAAATGTCAAAGCAGCACCGCCCTGATATGGCCCTTCGTGGTCGGCTGGGCGTTAAGCAAACAAACAAACAAACAAATCTCTCTCTCTCTCTCTCTCTCTCTCTCTCTCTCTCTCTCTCTCTCTCTCTCTCTCTCTCTCTCTCTTGTATGTTTTGGTCGTGTTTTTTGGCGGCGCCACCCGAATAGTACGGGGTGGCCCGAAGGAGTTCAGCCCACCCCGTGCATCATTAAAGGGTGCTACCCGTACAATCCGGGGTGTATTAATGCAGTTAGATTAGGGTTATGGTGAAATAATGTGCCGTTAGCATGTGCAGACACTCGATACGGTGCACACGCTTTGACACTCTGTTTCACATCAGTCTCCCATTATGAGAGGAGGGGGCTTATCAAAACGCAATATAACTTTGTAATACAAAAATATATTGAATAAAAGGTTGGGAGATGAGGGGGGGGGAGGGGTGGTTGATACCCTGTTCCTTTCGACATTATTGAACTTGAACTTGAACCGCACACATGTCATTGTAGTGATTTGGTATAACAAGCAAACCTTGTTGGGAGCGTGACGCAACATTTGACTGTTACGTAAAAAGAGTGAGAACAACATCAACTAAGAAACGAAATAATTACCCAGTCTTGTATTTCGCCGGCACAACGAGTCACATTTACATGTAGTTATCCAGAGGTTAGTCCAGTTAGATGTGAACAATAATTTGATTTTCTGGATCAGGGAGTTCCTATGCGATCGGCCACAACGTGTCAGCCTCAGCAACCGTTTGTTTGGTCATTCTGTGCTTTCAGACGAAGTTGTTTTAAACACCGGGGCCCCACAAGGTTGTGTTCTCTCTCCTGTCCTTTTTTCCATTTACACAAACAACATGCTTTTAAATGATCCAGTTCTAGCCCTCATTAAATATGCAGACGACATGGCCCTCGTTGGGCGTTTGAAGGACGACGAAACTTTGTCAAAGTATTTTACCCAAGTTGATCTTCTGAATGAATGGTTCAAGTCCAGTTTCTTGCAGTTGAATGTAGGCAAAACAAAAGAAATGATTTTTGGAGGAAAGAGTGATAATTGTGGTCCCCAAAAAGTGAGAATAAGCGACAAGGAAGTTGAACTTGTGGAAACCTTCAAATATCTTGGGGTTTCAATTGACAATAAGCTGACTTTTAGTGATCATGTTCATGCTGTTTATAAGAAAGCTCAGCAGCGACTTTTTCTTCTCAGGAAGCTTAAATATTTTAATGTCAATCAAAGTGTTATGGAACTTGTGTATCGCAGTTTGATTGAAAGCATACTGACTTTTAACATTGTGACATGGTATGGTACCACAAATGTTAAAAACAAAGCTAAACTCCACCGCATTGTTGCGACGGCTAGCAAGCTTGTTGGGCAACCCCAACGACAGCTGACCAGTCTCTACGAAGCTGCCATTAAGCGGAAAGCTCTCAAAATTGTCCGTGATCCGATCCATCCTCTCAACCCCTGTTTCGAAATTCTCCCTTCAGGTAAACGTTATAAGGTCCCTTTGGCACGCAAAAACCAGTTTAAAAAGTCATTCCTGCCTTCTGCAGTCACCATTTTAAATTCTTCTCGCATCACGTAGAGGCTGGTCGGCTGGGAAAAAACAAACAATGTGTACATGTGAAGGTGTGTGGGAAATATTTGTAATGTGATTACTCGGCTGTGAAACCCAACTCCTGTGATATGAGAGGGTAAATTTACATAGTGCAATATCATATTTGATTGTATCCCTTTTATGTTTTATGTTTTATGTGTGTCGTCCTATACAATTGTTGTTATAATCGTTTACAGGCAGACAGGGTGTGCCGAAGAAAAATTTCCATTTTTATGTAATATTTTAATGGACAATAAAGTGCTGTTATTGTTATTGTTATTGTTATTGTTATTGTTTGACATTACAAAATGTACTCAGGCTCTTCAAGTACATTGCACTGGTCTGTTGTGACCTGAGCAAGGTTAAAAAAAAATTGGCCAACGATAGAAAGTCAAAAAATATTGCTGAACTTTGTCTCATTCCGTGTCCCTTTCAAGCACAAGCATACATCAGCGAGATGCAGGAATCAGCGTATTGTATTGATATAAGTATACGAGTTCCCAATCATGCACCTTTCGTTGGAATCGCCATGGGACAGAAATACAATCATGTGTGTACGTGCAAATATTTTTCGGACCTAAACCTCTGAAAATGCCTTCAATTCTTAACTGCTTGGCTGAGCCCAAACAGAAAGGTAGCTTTTTATGTTTGCTTGTAGTTCAGACTAATGTATTGTCTACTTCTTCTTCTTCTGCGTTCGATGTTGGTGGCCGTGCTAGATCCTCAGACCAGTGGCTGCCAGGAAGTCCGCAGTATTGTCTACTGAAATTAGCGCTTCAAAAAAAGTCTTGCCTGGTCTGTGAGTAGTGCAATGTTGGTTGACGTCACAATTCACAAGCGTCTTTGTTCATATTGCGCACAGAAAGCTACTGTTGCGCTCACAAGTAAAGCAAAGCAGAAACTGGATAAAAAGAGGAAGAAGGGTTGATAAAGATAAGGCAGCACGGGTTTTTTTCCCTCCCTCTCTCCATCCACTGCTCTGAATTTCCCACCCCACCCCACGGACAAAAAGATACTTGCTACCTGCAGAGAAAAGCCCGCATGTATCCGTCACAAACTCCGTCACATGTTTGGGGTTCCTTCGCTGCTTCAGCAAGCTCGTTTGGCGTTCGACTTTGTTTCTTAAATCCACGGGGTTCCACCCTGATATAGTTATGGTTTCGCCGAGACAGCCTACCCCCATCGTAAGAAAATTCCCCGCCAATTTTGCAGCCTTAATTATGATCGGCGTCGCCGGTGCTTGCGAGAAGCAACGTGTCATTTTCAGCTACATGCTTGGGTGTAAGGCGATCATATGTGAAGGGTAGCAACTGTTTCGTGTTTTTGAGGGTTTTAAAACATGAGTTGGCTTGTTACGGGCTGTAAACTCCGTGTGTTTGATTCATTAATAATTGGCATGACTGGCAGTTTTGTGATTAGTGTTTTTGTGGCTTAGAATGGAAGTTTAATTACTGTGAGTAAATGTGGGTCGGGGTGGGTGTGGGAATGGGGGCTTAGGTGGAGACAGAGGCAGAGAGAGGGATTTTTTTGTTTGTTTGTTTGTTTGCTTAACGCCCAGCCGACCACGAAGGGCCATATCAGGGCGGTGCTGCTTTAACATATAACGTGCGCCACACACAAGACAGAAGTCGCAGCACAGGCTTCATGTCTCACCCAGTCACATTATTCTGACACCGGACCAACCAGTCCTAGCACTAACCCCATAATGCCAGACGCCAGGCGGAGCAGCCACTAGATTGCCAATATTAAAGTCTTAGGTATGACCCGGCCGGGGTTCGAACCCATGACCTCCCGATCACGGGGCGGACGCCTTACCACTGGGCCAACCGTGCCGGTGTGGCAGAGAGAGGGAGAGTGGGGAGGGTGTTGAACATGCTATAGGTTTAAGCGTGTTTTTATTAATTTCTTGTATACATGTTATATACAGTAACAACATTAAGAACGTTAACAAGCAGACTGCTTATGGACACGTTCCAAAACTAATAATCAATATACATTCTGATAACAAGACATGGCGAACAAGTGATAACTTCAACCCTTTTCTTTCAAAATATTTCATAATATTTTATACAAATAAAGAGAGAGAGAGAGAGAGAGAGAGAGAGAGAGAGAGAGAGAGAGAGAGAGAGAGAGAGAGTGCTATTCAGGCTGTGAACGATGTCAGGTTTTCTTCTCTTGTCCGAGGAGTCGTCTGCTTAAAAGGGGGTAAGGCCACGCAGACACATACACAGATATGTTTTTACTTTAATGCACGTTTGAAGAAGTAACGCCATTTCAAGCACACATCGAACAATATACACAAACTCTTACGTCGATTTCCGTTTTGAAATACACAGCCAAAGAGTTCAAGCATACAACGCAAACATTTTCTTTTGGGGACAGATTGAATTAGTATATTTGAGGGATGACTTTACGGCAGCCCTTTTCACAGCAACAGGAAGACGCAACTGTATCAGGATCAGGCGTCAACGACAGTTTGAGTTCTCAGAGGTAGGACACTATCGGCCTTCTATTGAATTGTTGGGATAACAACTCCTTGGTGTACTGTGAGCGAAATGGCAACAAAGATACAGGCTTTTGACTCTGAGCAGTAAACCTTTATCACAAACGCTGCTGAAAATTGTAAAGGACCTTGCTGGCACAGCGGAAAATAACAGAACATCAAAGTGAGATCCAGTGATAAACAGAGGGGAAACTTTGAAGTGAGGATGGTCGCTGCCGGTCACTCTAATCACACTTCAGTCGTCTCAGGGTGTTCCGGCCAGACCAACCGTATCACTGATCACACCCGTGGTGGTGCTGTGAATTGGAATTCATCTGTCTTTGGCACCTTCTCCTTATGCAGAAAATTGTATACTGTTTCAGTGCTCGCACACAGTGGTGTCTATAGTCAGACCTCTATCAGATACGATTGAAGCCTTTAAGGTCGGAAGTGAAGCTGATAAAGCTATCAGAGGTGTAGAGCTGGGCTGGTTGGTCCAAGTCACTTACGTCACAGTGATAGTAAGTTTTGTTGAGTTTCGACGGATTTTGAGTGATGCGTGGTATGCAGTGTAAATGCTGATAGTAAGTTCTTCGTGGTACTCTCAGACCCGCTGTGGTATCTTTGCACGCGGGTTTGGTTTTGTTGTTTTAGAGGATTAACGTGCAGGGCCAGTCATTCAAACATCAAGCAGTAAAGTAATCCTCAGTTATTAGGGACGGTCTGACTGCCAGTGGCTGATTCACATCAAAGCGAAACTCGAAATCAAACCAAGTGGTTAAGATTATATATACCTCTGTCTATGAACACAGAACTTTTGGTCATCGCAACGCTGACTCATCGCAAAGCAAATACACTGTATCAAGGTAGTGGAAGTAACAACACCGACATCAAAGATTGCTGACCACTGCTCACTCAACTTGACCACGGCGTGTGAGTGTGTTTGCGGGGACGGCATTCCACTCTTTCCTCCCTCACCCTCCTGACCTAGTGATCGGTTTACACCTGTAATTTTCACCTGTACGGCCTTCGTCCATTCACTTGTCAAACGTGAAACGGTGATTCACTGGCTAAACATTTTTTCATCCGCTGTCCGTACAATCAGGTCATCTGTCAGGTCATTTATGCATTAGAGAAGATGTCCTTGATACTGATAGCCGTTCGTAAACTGAGATGTGTGGGTGGTTGTATTGATGAGTAATAGAGTGGATGTGGTCGGGGAGTTCATGGCCGTGGGGGAAGGTGATGGGTGGACAGGAGAGTAAGAGAGATGCAGACACAGGTGGCAACAGTGCGATACTAATAAGCGACACAAATCTCTGTGTTTCTTGTGTAAACGATTTGACTCACCATCTCAGATCTGGTCAAGCTTTCGCATCAGATAAGATGACCTCTTCATGTGGACACATACCCACAATCAACAGTAGTGTCAATCTGCGCAAATCATTTATCAAAAAGAGGCGAAGCCTTCAAGGCTCACGTAAGAAATCGACAAACAGTAACACAAACTCAATCACTCCGTCACACATACACACACACACACACACACACACACATAGGTGGTTTTACAGTCATTTGGGGTCGGCTGTGTATCAAAATGCCATCTTGCTCAAAACACAGGCATTTGGGGTCTCTTTTGTTTTAAGTGTTAGAAAGTTTCTTAAAACTTCAATGAGCGTTAAATGCCATTTTAAAGTGTGAAAACTCATTTCAGGAGGTTATTACATAAAATGCAACCTCCAGCGTGATTTTTTAGAAAAACAGACATTTGGGGACGATGTTTGCTGTACAGCAGTGAAATGGGGACGTATGTGTACACAAAGTGCAGAGCTAGAATTACGTTATCGGTGCTATGAATGTTTTAGGTGTTAGAAAGTTTGTTAAAACTTCAATGAGCGTTAAATGCCATTCTAAAGTGTCAAAACTCATTTCAGGAGGTTATTACATAAAATGCAACCTCCAGCGTGATTTTTTAGAAACAAACAGGTATTTGGGGACGATGTTTGCTGTACAGCAGTGAAATGGGGACGTCCAAAATTGCAGAGCTCCCGCAGAGCTATATGAATGGTTTCATCACATACATGGCGCTAGGCGACATATGTTGTGAAAAATTTTACAAATCAGGTTTTTGCGCCCGATATTTTCTTGTCATCTCCAAAGTCAAGGGACAAACACGAAATTCCTTTACTTTTGGGGTAGCGCGACTCTGTTAATTTTAAGAATTAAAAAAAAAAAAAATTAATTACTAGGATGTCCCATCGTTGGGAAATTCCGGTCGCTTCCTCCGAGTGGAAAGCTAGCAGTGACAGAGTCGCATTACCCCAAGTCAAGGGATCTATTAGTCCTGTTTCGCCGTTATCCCAATTCGCCCCCATCCCATTTTGACGACATTTCTCAGGCCAAGTGTCATTTTACCACCATATCATGTACCATTAGCTCCACATCCCATTTTGGCGCAATCCCGTTTCGCCGTTAGCCCATTTCGCCCCCATCCCATTTTTGCGACATTTTACAGGCCAAGTGTCATTTTACCACCATGTCATGTACCATTAGCTCCACATCCCATTTTGACGCAATCCCGTTTGGCCGTTATCCCATTTTGCCCCCATCCCATTTTTGCGACATTTCATAGGTTATGTGTCATTTTACATGCCATTCTAAAGTGTCAAAACTCATTTCAGGAGGTTATTACATAAAATGCAACCTCCAGCGTGATTTTTTTAGAAACAAACAGGTATTTGGGGACGATGTTTGCTGTACAGCAGTGAAATGGGGACGTCCAAAAGTGCAGAGCTCCCGCAGAGCTATATGAATGGTTTCATCACATACATGGCGCTAGGCGACATATGTTGTGAAAAATTTTACAAATCAGGTTTTTGCGCCCGATATTTTCTTGTCATCTCCAAAGTCAAGGGACAAACACGAAATTCCTTGACTTTTGGGGTAGCGCGACTCTGTTAATTTTAAGAATTAAAAAAAAAAAAAAAATTCATTACTAGGATGCCCCATCGTTGGGAAATTCCGGTCGCTTCCTCCGAGTGGAAAGCTAGCAGTGACAGAGTCGCACTACCCCAAGTCAAGGGATCTATTAGTCCTGTTTCGCCGTTATCCCAATTCGCCCCCATACCATTTTGGCGACATTTCTCAGGCCAAGTGTCATTTTACCACCATATCATGTACCATTAGCTCCACATCCCATTTTGGCGCAATCCCGTTTCGCCGTTAACCCATTTCGCCCCATCCCATTTTGGCGACATTTTACAGGCCAAGTGTCATTTTACCACCATGTCATGTACCATTAGCTCCACGTCCCATTTTGGCGCAATCCCGTTTGGCCGTTAGCCCATTTCGCCCCCATCCCATTTTTGCGACATTTTACAGGCCAAGTGTCATTTTACCACCATGTCATGTACCATTAGCTCCACGTCCCATTTTGGCGCAATCCCGTTTGGCCGTTATCCCATTTTGCCCCCATCCCATTTTTGCGACATTTCATAGGCCATGTGTCATTTTACATGCCATTCTAAAGTGTCAAAACTCATTTCAGGAGGTTATTACATAAAATGCAACCTCCAGCGTGATTTTTTAGAAACAAACAGGTATTTGGGGACGATGTTTGCTGTACAGCAGTGAAATGGGGACGTCCAAAAGTGCAGAGCTCCCGCAGAGCTATATGAATGGTTTCATCACATACATGGCGCTAGGCGACATATGTTGTGAAAAATTTTACAAATCACGTTTTTGCGCCCGATATTTTCTTGTCATCTCCAAAGTCAAGGGACAAACACGAAATTCCTTGACTTTTGGGGTAGCGCGACTCTGTTAATTTTAGGAATTAAAAAAAAAAAAATTAATTACTAGGATGTCCCATCGTTGGGAAATTCCGGTCGCTTCCTCCGAGTGGAAAGCTAGCAGTGACAGAGTCGCACTACCCCAAGTCAAGGGATCTATTAGTCCTGTTTCGCCGTTATCCCAATTCGCCCCCATCCCATTTTGGCGACATTTCTCAGGCCTAGTGTCATTTTACCACCATATCATGTACCAATAGCCCCACATCCTATTTTGGCGCAATCCCGTTTGGCCGTTAGCCCATTTCGCCCCCATCCCATTTTTGCGACATTTTACAGGCCAAGTGTCATTTTACCACCATGTCATGTACCATTAGCTCCACTTCCCATTGTGGCGCAATCCCGTTTCGCCGTTATCCCATTTTGCCCCCATCCCATTTTTGCGACATTTCATAGGCCATGTGTCATTTTACCACCGTGTCAAACCACTAGCGCCACATTCCATTTTGTCGCCATGCCGTTTTGCCGTCATCCCATTTTGCCGCCATCTCTATTTCGCGACATTTTGGATTGTGGCAAAAATGGAATTTGGCCTAAACGGAATGTCTTCCTAGTTGAATAACGCAGTATAGTAGTATAGTGAGGCTTGGCAAGAAGAATAAATAAAAAATGTGATGGCGGCCAAATGGGATGGTGTCAAAATGGGATGACGTGCTATTGTTATGACACGGTAGTAAAATGACGCTTGGCTTGTGAAATGTCGCGACAATGGGATGGAGGATAAATGGAATACGGTGAAACGGCATGGCGGCCAAATGGGATATGGTGTCAAAATGGGATGTCGCGCTATTGTTATGACATGTTAGTAAAATGCCCTGTCACGTAGTCTCAATCCAAATTGGAAATCCATAGCATCATCATTATAATCATCCTCATCTCATTAATCATCCAAAATTATAAATTTTATAAAATGACGCTTGGCTTGTGAAATGTCGCGAAAATGGGATAGGGAAAAAAATGGGACGGCGGCAAAATGGGATTGCACCAAAATGGGATGTGGATCAGCCACTAGATTTCCAATTTTAAAGTCTTAGGTATGACCCGGTGTGACGTTTTCATCTTTCGCCGTGTTGATATTTCGATTTTCGGCCTCGTTGATCTAGTATAAACTCTACACTGAACAAAAAAAACACCCTTCGATAGTACTGATGAGCGACCTTGTGTACCTTACATTCATGGGGCCAAATTTGTCCAACCAATTATTTTATTTAACTTAGAAATTTGATTCATCCTAAAATGTTTCCCTTCTTACTCAAGGGACGT
The DNA here is from genome assembly GCF_037325665.1 of Littorina saxatilis. Classification (NCBI taxonomy): domain Eukaryota; kingdom Metazoa; phylum Mollusca; class Gastropoda; order Littorinimorpha; family Littorinidae; genus Littorina; species Littorina saxatilis. The sequence continues at coordinate 33,687,646 of NC_090245.1, read as the reverse complement.
AACCACTCGGTACACGTTTTCGAAGAATTCGATTTTGGGAGTGAAATCTATTTAATTTCACAACAAATTTTTTTCTCATGCAAGAAACTGACATGCTTTTCGTCCATAAATAATTTCTCTTCTTAATTTTACCAGGAAACAACATTTCGGTCTCGAGTAAATATCGAGGGGGAAATATGTACACAGGCGAAAGATGAAATCGTGACACCGGCCGAGGTTCAAACCCACGACCTCCCGATCACGGGGCGGACGCCTTACCACTAAGCTAATCGTGCCGGTTTACCCTTGAGTGACAGACGGACAGACAAAAGAATATACAGACAGACCGTAATTAACACAAACACACACACTCAGCAGAGCAAAGCGGTATAACACACAAACTCAGCAGAGCAAGGCAGTATTACACACACAGACTCTGCAGAGCAACTAAGTCGGTGACACACAGACACAGTTATTTGGGGACGATGTTTGCTGTATAGCAGTGAAATGGGGACGTCCAAAAACCGATAGCTCTGCGCTGTGCTATGAATGGTTTCATCAGTTACATATGGCGCTAGGCGACATAAGAGTATTTCCAATCCAGTCAGTAGCTAGCATTCACGACCCTGACAACGGATGGTTTGAGTCTGATTTATGAGAATGAGAATGAGGGAGAGAGAGTTGTATTAAATTGAATTGAATTAAATTGAATTGAATTTATCTTTCTCTTAACACTGTAACAGAACAAGAAATGCTAAAATGTTTTTTTTTCCATCCCGCCCTCGCCCATTGAGTTGAAATAGAAGTTAACCACATTATGTTTGAAAATGTTCCAGTGCTTTATGTACAATAATGTTTCAATACAATCATAGTGTATTAACATTTTACCAGTATCAGCTGCAAAATAGAAGTAGTGCTTTACAAGTTTCGAAAGAGAAACAGCATGTAATGATACGTAAATGGTGTACAGCAGTGAATTGGGGACTGTTTCCCAAACAGCAGTCAGATGGGGTCTGGTTGTTGTACAGCAGTCATTTGGAGGCACAAGCTAAAACTGCTTCAGAGATGTGTGTTTTTCATTGGCTTTGATCTCCGCTGAGAGGGAGAGAGTCAGAAAGAGCGACATAGACAGATAGACAGAGACAGAGAGACAGACCGAGACAACAAAGGAGAGGTTAAGGACACCCCCTTACCCTTGAGTGACAGACGGACAGACAAAAGAATATACAGACAGACAGACCGTAATTAACACAAACACACTCAGCAGAGCAAAGCGGTATAACACAAACTCTGCAGCAAGGCAGTATTACACACACACACACACACTCTGCAGAGCAACCAAGTCGGTGACACACAGACACAGGTATTTGGGGACGATGTATGCTGTACAGCAGTGAAATGTGCTTGTTTGTTTGTTTGTTTGCTTCACGCCCAGCCGACCACGAAGGGCCTTATCAGGGCGGTGCTGCTTTGACATATAACGTGCGCCACACACAAGACAGAAGTCGCAGCACAGGCTTCATGTCTTACCCAGTCACATTATTCTGACACCGGACCAACCAGTCCTAGCACTAACCCCATAATGCCAGACGCCAGGCGGAGCAGCCACTAGATTGCCAATTTTAAAGTCTTAGGTATGACCCGGCCGGGTTTCGAACCCACGACCTCCCGATCACGGGGCGGACGCCTTACCACTAGGCCACCGTGCCGGTATGGTTTGAGTCCTATTTATGAGAACGAGAATGAGGGAGAGATGATTGTATTGAATTGAATTGAATTAAATTGAATTGAATTGAT
>NC_090245.1:33668370-33680870 GCF_037325665.1 Littorina saxatilis | reverse complement strand
GAGAAAACCAGCAGTATTATATGCATAGTCTTAAGCTGTGTTTCCATATCGCGACGCGATGGCAGCACGATAGTTGCGGCGAGGTGGCGGCAGCGTCAAAACCGATCGCAACAGTAATATCAAAGAACGCATGTTTCCATATGTGCGACGCGACGGATGCTTCATCTGGGGATTTAATCAAGTTTGAGTGAATCTTTCTTGAAGGTTTTTCTTTGTATTCATAAATTATGAGTAATCTAAGCTTAATTAGTTTGGACAACATTTTGGATGAAATTATTGCTGCTGCAGGAACATTGAATTGGCAAGTCTGTAACAGTAATCGTCTCTCTGACCCCCCCCCCCCCCCCCCCTTGCTTGCTGAAAAATAAAATTAACTCTCTTCCCGTCCTCTGTCACATCCTCTGATTCTTTTGCTGTATCTTTTCCTCTTTTTTTGGTAAAAATTGTATCTTGTCTGTCTTACATTTATAACAAGGGGATAAGCGATTCTCTGACCTTGACATAACGTGAAATAATAATTCCTATCTAGATGTACATATTTATAACCACATTTAATATAAGCTTAGCTTATTGTGTGGTTACAAGTGTTTATATCGCATATATATGCAAGTTATCCAAAGAATGAAATTGTTTTGAGACCTATAGCACCGTTAGTTTGTCAGAACAGGAGGTGGTCCATATGGCATATCAGGCAGTTGTCCATGTTAGGCTATTTTCCCTTACGACCAGGGTGTGCTTATTGCGTGTCTTATGAGAAACAGACCGCGTGCAGAAACACACACACACTATGATGTGTTGTCGTATTATTTTTGCTTTGGTCAATCGTAGGACCCTATTCTGAGGTCTCAATATTTTCCCACGGTCTTCCCAACGCATGCGATGTCACTTTCCATTGAGCGTTTTTGCCACCATTTGGCAAGGAGTTATCAGCTGAGATAAAACGACTGTAAGTAGAACGCGAAAATCACACCTGGACTCGATCCGACCGACTGGTTCTTGTATACGCAAGAGCACTTGATAGTCTCTGCCGCGGATCATAAAATCGTATAATCTGCTGATTTTCGCATCCCGAATCTACTCAGCTTCGTCCCAATAGGCCCACTTAAAACATCACACGCGGAATTTAAATTAGCTAAGATGGACAACTGGACACCACATGTGAGAACCACGCACCAAGACATTGTCAGCATTGAGAGAATGTTTTCACGGAATTGTTTCACGATTCTGTGACACTGTTATATTGCGGGGTTATGATATTTTCTTCGTTTCTGATTTGAATTCATGTAAATGAAATCAAGTTAAAATTAAACACTATTGTTTTTTTAGAAACCAATGCGGACCCTGAAAGAAATAACGTTTCACTCAGATAAATTTTATCCAGCCTGTCACGTTTTTCATTTATACATTTTGACAGAAAAAAAGAAAATAACAAAAGAAAAATTAACACATCTGTGTGGGATTAAAATCAAACGTCGATTTGTGTTACTAAAGTTACTGACCACCATGTGCATGCGAACATTTGCTGCCCCCCCCCCCTCCACATCGTAATCGTATCGGCTCTGTCTCATTTTGCCCACCACCCCTCCACCTCTCCCCAGGACCCACCTTCCTTTTCAGTAAATAGCCCTTCAGTCGGAGCGGCAGTTGTCGCCACGCATCAGACTTTTTTTGAATAATTATGTGCGGTTTTTAGTATCTCCTTTACAAAGCTGATCTGATAATTAACTATCTTTTTTTTTGCAAGCAAACGACAAATTCGCCTCAAAAAATGTTATTGACAGTGCATATAGAAAAGGTAGCAAAAAAACTTGCGGGGACAAAGTGGGCGAGGGAGAGCCTGGGTGGTCAAACGGGGGCTGTGCCATGCCATGTCACCTGCTGGTTAAACGAAAGGTTTAAAGGAACAGATATCGCACACAATATTTTGATCTTTTGATCAGTCAACCATCAATTTTGTACATCAACCCCAACAGTGTTGTTGTCCAAAAATAAAAGAATTGCATTCTGTCCTCAAACTGAACGGTAGTTCAAAGTTAAAGGGATATTGACCAAAGTGCTTTTGAGGAACAATAAAACACTCTCCCCAAAATAAACACGCAAAAAAACACCCCACACAAATAAATAAATAAAGAAAGAAGCAAAACAGATTTACAAGGAAATTAATTATGTTCATGGTATGCTAGCGCTGTTTTTATTTTATTGTATAATAAGCATGCTGATACCGGGATGCAGTATACGTTAAATGTAAATGATATAATGCTGACTATCTAAATGTGAATCAAAAAACAAGAAAGGTAGGTTTTTTAATTTTTTTTTTTAATTTAAATGTGAACCAGAAAAGATGCATTTCTTTTAAATTGATGGCGCCGTCAAAAACAAAAACTAAATTCTTGGTTACAAAATCAAATGAATCTTAGTAGTCGATAGTTTAGTACTATTTGTCACTTTATTAGAGGTGGTTTGACTGAGTTGCCGACTTCTCCGCTTTAATTCCTTTTCAGTTTTATCTGTACACTCTTTGTTTTCATGCGATACGTGTAACACTTTTCCCGACCTCGCACATGATGGACAGCATTCATTGGAGCGATATGTTTTCACCGGGTTTTCGCAAAATTGTATTTCATGCCACGCTATTATCGATTACCTCAAATTAAAAAAGAAACAAAGAAAAACTCCGGACAAGCGCACAAGGTAGAACCAGCGGTCAGTGCATGGGACTGCAAAAGTGCACGTGTGCGTATGCGTGTGAATACATTTTTTTTTTAAACTAGTTAGTGTCAATATCGATCGAATGTCATTTCGATCACGTTTCAGTTTAGCGGACAAGCGTAATCGGATTCAACATACGCATACACACTCACATAGTCGGAAGAGTCGTCGAACAGGGAAAAAAATGACAAAGTAAAATATTGTAAATTGAAAAATGTTTGTGTAATTTTGCGATGAGACAGAGACAATCTGGGAAGGAAGTTTATACCCAAGTAATACTATCGAACGGGTTAGTCCGTAAGCTGCGGACAAATATTCTTACTCAAAGAGAAAAATGAAACAGGATTTTTTCAGTAAATGTAAGCTTACAGGGCTGCCGATGGGGAAAGACTGAACCACCTAAACAAATAGCAGTTCACATCGGTTGATTATTCTTCAGTCCCACAGAACTTCGGTCCATTACGAAGTAGCCCTGTTGATTTGCTAGATTAACATCACATCGCTACCCGAACCGATTTTTATTGAAAATAAACACTTTTTTAAGCTCAGATATAATTTATCTGTAAGTTACATCACGTCTACAGTCGTTGACACAATCTAAAAACTCTATCAAATTACTCCGCCAAAGTTCCGACAAACTTACTACACATATATGCGTCGTCTGCATGTGTTGCGCGCGCAGTCCGGGGCGTGGCTTATTAAAAAAAATTTAAAAAAAAACCCGTATTAGTCTCTTTTTTTTTTAAGAGTTAAATTCAGATAGCACTTCATTTGGACAGCCTTGAGAAAACGGCCGTACAATACGTGTATATCTTCTTTTATCGAGAAGGAGATTAACAGCGGTGGGGTTTCAGTCATGCTTTCTAACGCCAGCTTCAATTTCAGATAATGTTAGGAGATTTCAAAATGCAAGGGGGTGGGGGTATAGAGTGGGGGGGGGGGGGGGTATTTTCTCTGAATCGTTTATAAGGAAGGAATGTGTTTTTTAGACCCCAATCGTCAATGTTGAAGGTCCGGTATTAAAACTTGCCCAGTGTCTGACAAAATTAGACTCAGTTTAAAATTACCCTTGACAATTTGTGCGTGAGACAGACTGATTGCCGAACGGAAAATGGAATCACTCATGTGGCGCAGTGAAGTGTAGCCAAGTACCTGCTATGTCCTTCAGCAGAAGTGGCGGAGTGCCTGTCATCTGTTTCTCATTTAGTGGCCTCACAGTGGCCGAAGATTGGATTTGATGTGACTTTTAGTACACACTTGTGAGCGTGATCTGGTAATTTCCCTTCGCTTGCGTCTGACTTTCCCGTCTTAAGCTAACATACGAGAACAAACATAATATGCAAAATTGCAAGGATCGACCTCCTTGCATGAAAAGTCAACAACACTTTGTTATTTTCTCATTGTATAGAAACCTAAAATGTGACAGCAGCCCACAGGGTTATCTGTGTTCGTACACGCCGAAGTCTGTTCACTCGAAATCGTTCTGACAATTATGTTTTATGTTCAAAGATATGTTTAAATTCAAATTCCAACGACAAAAAAAGAGAGAGAGAGAGAGAGAGAGAGAGAGAGAGAGAGAGACAGACAGACAGACAGACAGACAGAGAGAGAGACAGACAGACAGACAGACAGAGAGACAGACAGAGAGACAGACAGACAGACAGACAGACAGACAGACAGACACAGACAGACACAGACAGACACAGACAGAATCAAATGTAAAGCGAACTGTTTAAACCTGTTGCGATAATTAATGTACAGTTCTGTAAAAATAAACTGTACTCTTAGTGCCCGACCCGACTCCCCAAACCTACGTCGCGGTTATCTGACGCTCTCTCTACGTCGTGCCTCTGCGTGCCTCCATTACAGAGAAATGGAAGGTGAAAATCTTTGTGTCAGTTTGACTCTTGATTTTAAACAAGTCGCGTAAGGCGAAAATACAACATTTAGTCAAGCTGTCGAACTCACAGAATGAAACTGAACGCTATGCAATTTTTCAGCAAGACCGTATACTCGTAGCATCGTCAGTCCACCGCTCATGGCAAAGGCACTGAAATTGACAAGAAGAGCGGTGTAGTAGTTGCGCTGAGAAGGATAGCACGCTTTTCTGTACCTCTCTTCGTTTTAACTTTCTGAGCGTGTTTTTAATCCAAACATATCATATCTATATGTTTTTGGAATCAGGAACCGACAAGGAATAAGATGAAAGTGTTTTTAAATTGATTTCGAAAATTTAATTTTGATCATAATTTTTGTAATTTTAATTTTCAGAGCTTGTTTTTAATCCAAATATAACATATTTATATGTTTTTTTAATCAGAAAATGATGAAGAATCAGATGAACGTAAATTTGAATCGTTTTATAAAAAAAAATAGGCCTATTTTTTTTTACAATTTTCAGATTTTTAATGACCAAAGTCATTAATTAATTTTTAAGCCACAAAGCTGAAATGCAATACCGAAGTCCGGGCTGTAAAAGTTGTTTCAATTTGTTTCCATTTAAAACGTCCGCTACTGGCACCTCAGTCGGACCATACATAACACTCTGAGAAGTAACCAAAGTGTTTTCTTTTAAAGTAATTTGTAACTCTCCGCTCCGCACGCCAACCAAAACAATTCCTGGGAGACGCCTACATCGTTCGGAAAAAAACCCACAAAAAACTGTTCCGAGCCAGGACTGAACTAGAAAGGGTTTCCATGACCACGGACGTAGCTTTGTGCCGAGGCTGATCACGTGGTCAGGTTGACCAATGGCAACGCGACCCTTTTACGGCCTCTCTATTGTCCAATGTGTGTACTCTATGACCCCTTGAAAACTTCAGCGATTGGTGTGAAGTGTACTCTTTAGAGAGGATGAGTTCAGCGGTTAATTGCTTTTAACATACTTACCTGACCAGGTTATAGGCCATTATCTCGAGATGCCTTGCTTTCGGCAACAGTTCTTTGAATCCCTCCCTCCCTCTCTCCATCTTCTCTCTACCAGTCTGTTTCTCTCTTTGTTTCTCTCTCTTTTTCACACTTTTCAACCATTAACTATTCATATTCATTTGCATAATGTAGAGCAGTCCCTAATTGGGCGACAGTTGGCTGTTAAAAGGAAAACACATAAAACAAACCAAAAAAGAACACTTTTGTAAGCATACTACATTACTTTTGAAAAAACCATCATTGGGTTCATTTCGCGTCATTTTGCTTTCGTCAACAGGAAAGTTTTTGTAATGCCTCTCTCCACCTCCCCATATGCTCCCCTCCCCCATTTCTGTCTCTGTTTTTTTACATTTAGTCAAGTTTTGACTAAATGTTTTAACGTAGAGGGGGAATCGAGACGAGGGTCGTGGTGTATGTGCGTGCGTGCGTGTGTGCGTGTGTGTGTGTGTCTGTGTGTGTGTGTGTAGAGCGATTCAGACTAAACTACTGGACCGATCTTTATGAAATTTGACATGAGAGTTCCTGGGTAGGAAATCCCCAGACTTTTTTTTCCATTTTTTTGATAAATGTCTTTTATGACGTCATATCCGGCTTTTCGTGAAAGTTGAGGCGGCACTGTCACGCTCTCATTTTTCAACCAAATTGGTTGAAATTTTGGTCAAGTAATCTTTGACAAAGCCCGGACTTCGGTATTGCATTTCAGCTTGGTGGCTTAAAAATTAATTGATGACTTTGGTCATTAAAAATCTGAAAATTGTAAAAAAAAAATAAAAATTTATAAAACGATCCACATTTACGTTCATCTTATTCTCCATCACTTTCTGATTCCAAAAACATATAAATATGTTATATTTGGATTAAAAAAAAGCTCTGAAAATTAAATATATAAAAATTATTATCAACATTAAGTTGTCCAAATCAATGTAAAAACACTTTCACCTTATTCCTTGTCGGTTCCTGATTCCAAAAACATATAGATATGATATGTTTGGATTAAAAACACGCTCAGAAAGTTAAAACAAAGAGAGGTACAGAAAAGCGTGCTATCCTTCTTAGCGCAACTACTACCCCGCTCTTCTTGTCAATTTCACTGACTTTGCCATGAGCGGTGGACTGACGATGCTACGAGTATACGGTCTTGCTGAAAAATGGCATTGCGTTCAGTTTCATTCTGTGAGTTCGACAGCTACTTGACTAAATGTTGTATTTTCGCCTTACGCGACTTGTTTACATTTAGTCAAGTTTTGACTAAATGTTTTAACGTAGAGGGGGTAATCGAGACGAGGGTCGTGGTGTGTGTGTGTGTGTGTGTGTCTGTGTCTGTGTCTGAGTCTGTATGTGCGTGTGTGTGTGTAGAGCGATTCAGACCAAACTACTGGACCGATCTTTATGAAATTTGACATGAGAGTTCCTGGGTAGGAAATCCCCTGGACATTTTGTTCATTTTTTGATAAATGTCTTTGATGACGTCATATCCGGCTTTTCCTGAAAGTTGAGGCGGCACTGTCACGCCCTCAGTTTTGGTTGAAATTTTGGTCAAGTAATGTTCGACAAAGCCCGGACTTCGGTATTGCATTTCAGCTTGGTGGCTAAAAAATTAATTAATGACTTTGGTCATTAAAAATCTGAAAATTGTAAACAAAATATTTTTTTTATAAAACGATCCAAATTTACGTTCATCTTATTCTCCATCATGTTCTGATTCCAAAAAAACATATAAATATGTTATATTCGGATTAAATACAAGCTCTGAAAATTAAATATATAAAATTTATTATCAAAATTATATTTTCGAAATCAATTTAAAACACTTTCATCTTATTCCTTGTCGGTTCCTCATTCCAAAAAACATATAGATATGATATGTTTGGATTAAAAACACGCTCAGAAAGTTAAAACGAAGAGAGGTACAGAAAAGCGTGCTATCCTTCTCAGCGCAACTACTACCCCGCTCTTCTTGTCAATTTCACTGCCTTTGCCGTGAGCGGTGGACTGACGATGCTACGAGTATACGGTCTTGCTGCGTTGCATTGCGTTCAGTTTCATTCTGTGAGTTCGACAGCTACTTGACTAAATATTGTATTTTCGCCTTACGCGACTTGTTTTTCTTCTCGTGTCCCTTTGCTTGTTTGTAAGTTAGTTTGTTGATTTTCTGTTTATTTTTTGTTTTAATTACTGTTGATGAATTGTACGCTCTTAATATATGTTTTACGCGCAAAGTAAACATTTATTGCCGGCGTAAAATTGAAAATATTGATTACGCCTTCCTAGGCAAACCTGAGGTGGTGATCCAAATCATTGATACGTATTGGAAGGACTTCATTTACAAATAAAGAAATAAATAAGCCGTTTTAGTGATTTTTCCCCGGCGACATCCACCTTTCGAAGCCCAAGAGACATTCGCAGTGATGTAATTTGGAAACATCTGAAATAACTAACTGTAAAATGCTCCGTTACCGTTGCCGATTATTTCTTTTCATACAAACAGGATTTCACCTTCTGGCGATAATCTCTTTTGCGTTTGATTCTTGATTCTTTAAATTAATTTTTTTAGTGCTATTTAGTTGTAATCCATTATCCAAGCAGATGAAACCCGTGTGAATAACTGAACACTTAGACACTGATGTTCAGATGGTACGTGTGTGGTTACATAATTACAATAACCAAAATTGCAACCCGAACTGTCCAGTGAAGTGCTTTTCCAAGTTGCATGTGAGTGTGTGATTGTGTCTGTTCGGAGCGCTTCTAAGAAATTGTAAAAGTTTATGCGTAAGCATTTGCGATTTTCCGGTCTTGTACTTTTTCGTCAGTTTTCAGCAAACTCAGTTATATCATGTCACATTAGTGTGTGTTTCTCTTTTCTTTTATTTTTTCGTGTGTGTGTGTGTGTGTGTGTGTGTGTGTGTGTGTTGTGTAGTGTGTGTGTGTGTGTGTGTGTGTGTGTGTGTGTGTGTGTGCATGTGTGTGTGTGTGTGTGTGTTTTTTTTCAAAGATTTGTTTTTAGCCAAGTTGATAGAGCGCTTGGGCGACTTACTTAAAAAACAAAAACAAAACTTCCCTTTTTTTTTCCAACTAAGATCCTTTATACTCGTTTTAGGAATGGGTATGCTAAGTACATTTTTCTTGGCGAATTGTTGTGTTAGCTAAGCAACATTACGTGAATCGTTAAAACATGTGGGTTTTGTTTTTTAAAGTATTCCCCGCTTAACGAATTAAGATTTCTATGCAAAACAACGTGTGTTAACCCCATGTACAAAAACAGTACATGTAGTACATGCTTGAAAGTGCAGAGTGCTGTTGCGTCCAAAGAATTGAGTATTTCAGTAATTATGTCGACTGGTGATAAAACACACATACAAACACGCGCACGCATTAACAAATCATAGAGAAACAAGCAAACAAATTCGCAGAACAAACGTATATTAATGTGTGTGCATGCGTGAACGCGTGCATTCGTTTGCTTGACTAACTGACAATGTCAATCACGCTTTTAGAAGAGAACCGCTGATTTCAACGTGGTATGGCTTTTACGCGGTCTTATGAGCCTTCTGTAAGACGGGCAGCGTTCGGCCTGTAACAAAACAGACCATCCAATAAACACCAGCGAAGATTTCATTGACGCGGCGGTCAAGTGTTTTAAGTGGAGTGGGCGGAGCGTTGGGTTTATCACATGACCATTTGGGCCAATGGATGAATGTATTTAGTATGTGCGCTACTTTACTGGCGGACCACGAAGCTCGAAGAAGGTGTCAACTTGATTTCTTCATGCAATAAATCGTTGGCAGAAAAAAATGTTGCCCTTGGTGGAACGGGAGCCGCTCAGAAGAGGCGTGATAGAACTTGTGCGCGGTTCAAGCATACACAACAATCATTTTTCTTTCAAGGTTTTATTTAACACTATGTGTTCGTAAAAACCGTTGCTCAACAACAAAAATAAATTAATTAATATTTTTCATCCTATACATGCCGCTACAGAAGCACACAGGGAGAGGTAGACGCGGCGAGTCGTGTCGTCTGTGAGGTAACGATCGTGTCAAATCATAGTATCTGTTAACGACGCGCCGAACCAAGGTCAGGGGGTGGAGACAGGGGTAAAGAAGAAAAAATATGTGTATTCAGATTCATTCTTCTTTCAGTTGATCAGCTTACTTGACTTCTATTTCCCGAAAGTTTTTTTGTTTTGTGCGCAAAATTATCGATTGTTGTCGTTGTGGTATAGTTGGTTGTCGATATTTTTTCTTCTCAACATCACTGGCTTGATTTGTTTAATGATATATGTAGCAGGCAGCACACGTCTGTTTCAGAAATCGTTTGAACGTCTGAATTCTGTTATGATACAACAATATAGATGATATACAACTTTTACATGAGAGAAGAAAGTCAAACATTATCTACCTAGAACATGTTGTCTTGTTAAGTTAGCATGCGTATTTGTGTTCTATGCTATTCCTACTCATGCAGATGTCGAGTGCATTTGAGGTAGAAAAATAACAACAACCGGCAGTTTTGTCGCGACATTTCTCGCAATAATGTTTTGGTAAAGTTTACTTCCTCGTCCGGATTTTCATATGTAATTTTCCATGATGTTCGACCTGCAGCCGACTGCGAATTACTCTTAAATGTTTTGAAAGTTGCAACGCAAGTAAGCGTTTCTATCTTTCCATGAACTTTTGTTGTTGTAGTATATCATTATGACATATCTGGGCCCCGGCCGAGATTCGAACCCGCGACCCTAGGATCACAAGTCCACAACCTGAGCTACCCGGGCTCCCTTGAAGCCAATCGGTGTGTTTGAATCTTTAGTCCGATCGTGCAATCAAACCTGTCCAATGAAAGCTTGTCCACCACTTTGTCTATAACGACCACACGAAATATATATATATATATATATTTTTTTAACATATTGTAAAGTTTTGACTAAATGTTTTAACTTAGATGGGGATCGTGACTAGGGTTGTGGTGTAGGGGCCTACGTAGTACGTGTCTGTGGGTCTGTGGGTCTGTGTGTATGTATGTGTAGAGCCATTCAGAGAAAACTACTGGACTACTGGAGGATACGTTTCTTTGATGACGTAATATCTGGCATTTTGTACAAGTTTTGGTGGCACTGTCACACCCTCATATTTGGATTCATTTGATTAAAATTCTGTAAAAGTAACTTTCGACAAAATCCGGACAACAGGATTGCATTTCAGGATTAAAGCTTGCAAATTATTTTTTGAGTTTGGCCATTAAAAGTCAGAAAATTGTATTTAAAAATAAAATGTGATGAATCGATCCAAAAAGATGTAATCTTATTCTTGATCATTTTCTGATTCCATAAACAAATCTATGTGTATCGATTGAACACTGGATTTCCCTTCTTTGAGCTATGTGACGTCAGAGGCCGACAAAACGTCTGTTTAGGCGGCCAGCCGAGACTACAAAATAGTGCATGTTTGTGTGCGTTCAATCATAAAAACTACAAGAAATTCTACCCAGATACATACATTTTATTTGTATTTTTTTACCAAAATATGACAATTTACACATATCTCGACAGTCGTTCACCTCGACCGCTAGTGCGGTCTCGGAGGAACACTGACTGTTTCGATCTGTGTAAAATGTCCTATTTTGGTCAAAAATACATACAACGTTTAATGTCCTGTTTAGATTAAAACAAGCTCGAAAAAAATGTGACCCTCCACCACGAAATGAGTCGCATGTCACCTCGCGCGGTTCTGCGCTAGGCTTGATATAAGTCCGGAGAGTGTATGGTAACAGTGTGAGGGTCACCTTAGTCACAGGCGTATAACTCAAACAGTTTCCGCTCTTTTCTAAAACGGTTTTCACCACTGGATAGAGCATAACAAACTCTTTAGGAAAATGTAAAAATATGAAAATCATGCAAAGGTGACATGCGACTCATTCCGTGGTGGAGGGTCACATTTTTTTCGAGCTTGTTTTAATCCAAACAGGACATTAAACGTTGTATGTATTTTACACTACTGCGCTATACTGGCTTTCTGTGGCGTGAACGCGATAGCGGTCGCCGTCAGGTATGAAATCGACACAGGTATTGAGTTTTGTCTTCGTATTGTCTTTCATAATGTGAGTTCGAAGGGTTGACTGAATGTATTAATTTCGTCTACGCGACATGTTTTAAGATATTGCTTACTTGTCAACTGCGATCACATGTCTAAACGGACTGCGGCTGCCAGTTTCGTCGCCCAAACTAACGTCCACAACCTGTCTTTCACAACCTTTAAAATCATGTTTGTTTTAAAATTTTTTTTTTAATTACATTGTACTATCTCTACATCACCAATACATACATAACTTCATACACTACCATCTCGCTATACCGACTGCTAAACGTATCAGACGGACGGGACGGCTCTCAGTTAGCCGAATGCAATCACGTTGTCTTCTGCGCTTGAGTGCACCCCATACACACCTCTTGAACATACTCTTGACATACTCTTGAAAGCGATAAGACACCACCCGAGTAGCCAACGGCGGCTTTCTTTAATTGCGATAACAACTCGGGTAGACAGTTTCAAACTGTCGTTAAAGACAGGTCCAACTACACTTACTTTTAAGATGTTACATTATGGAGGTCAAAATGGCCAATTTCTGTAGTTTTTTTGGAACAATCTATCCTGTTATTGTATTAAAAAAAAAAAAGAAGCTTAATTTTTCGGCACTATATTTGATTATGATGGACTCAGTGGAACTCATTCTGATAAGCATCGCTCCACGGCTATTGCAGTTGTCTCTCTGACCGGACGCTACAGTCCTACGCGAATCTATATAAAACAAAAAGAATACAAGTTATCCTCCATATGTTTTTCGGCAGCACTGATCTAAATTTGAGATCATGT
>NC_090245.1:33639930-33668170 GCF_037325665.1 Littorina saxatilis | reverse complement strand
TTTATCAACAAGAGGCGAAGCCTCCAGGCTCACGAGAAGAAATCGACACACACAGTACACACAAACTCAAGTCACTCCGTCACACATACAAACCATCCCACACACACACACACATAGGTGGTTTTACAGTCATTTGGGGTCGGCTGTGTATCAAAATGCCATCTTGCTCAAAACACAGGCATTTGGGGTCTCTTTTGTTTTAAGTGTTAGAAAGTTTCTTAAAACTTCAATGAGCGTTAAATGCCATTTTAAAGTGTGAAAACTCATTTCAGGAGGTTATTACATAAAATGCAACCTCCAGCGTGATTTTTAGAAAAACAGACATTTGGGGACGATGTTTGCTGTACAGCAGTGAAATGGGGACGTATGTGTACACAAAGTGCAGAGCTAGAATTACGTTATCGGTGCTATGAATGTTTTAGGTGTTAGAAAGTTTGTTAAAACTTCAATGAGCGTTAAATGCCATTCTAAAGTGTCAAAACTCATTTCAGGAGGTTATTACATAAAATGCAACCTCCAGCGTGATTTTTTAGAAACAAACAGGTATTTGGGGACGATGTTTGCTGTACAGCAGTGAAATGGGGACGTCCAAAAGTGCAGAGCTCCCGCAGAGCTATATGAATGGTTTCATCACATACATGGCGCTAGGCGACATATGTTGTGAAAAATTTTACAAATCACGTTTTTGCGCCCGATATTTTCTTGTCATCTCCAAAGTCAAGGGACAAACACGAAATTCCTTGACTTTTGGGGTAGCGCGACTCTGTTAATTTTAAGAATTAAAAAAAAAAAAATTCATTACTAGGATGTCCCATCGTTGGGAAATTCCGGTCGCTTCCTCCGAGTGGAAAGCTAGCAGTGACAGAGTCGCACTACCCCAAGTCAAGGGATCTATTAGTCCTGTTTCGCCGTTATCCCAATTCGCCCCCATCCCATTTTGGCGACATTTCTCAGGCCAAGTGTCATTTTACCACCATATCATGTACCATTAGCTCCACATCCCATTTTGGCGCAATCCCGTTTCGCCGTTAGCCCATTTCGCCCCCATCCCATTTTTGCGACATTTTACAGGCCAAGTGTCATTTTACCACCATGTCATGTACCATTAGCTCCACGTCCCATTTTGACGCAATCCCGTTTGGCCGTTATCCCATTTTGCCCCCATCCCATTTTTGCGACATTTCATAGGTTATGTGTCATTTTACATGCCATTCTAAAGTGTCAAAACTCATTTCAGGAGGTTATTACATAAAATGCAACCTCCAGCGTGATTTTTTAGAAACAAACAGGTATTTGGGGACGATGTTTGCTGTACAGCAGTGAAATGGGGACGTCCAAAAGTGCAGAGCTCCCGCAGAGCTATATGAATGGTTTCATCACATACATGGCGCTAGGCGACATATGTTGTGAAAAATTTTACAAATCACGTTTTTGCGCCCGATATTTTCTTGTCATCTCCAAAGTCAAGGGACAAACACGAAATTCCTTGACTTTTGGGGTAGCGCGACTCTGTTAATTTTAAGAATTAAAAAAAAAAAAAATTCATTACTAGGATGCCCCATCGTTGGGAAATTCCGGTCGCTTCCTCCGAGTGGAAAGCTAGCAGTGACAGAGTCGCACTACCCCAAGTCAAGGGATCTATTAGTCCTGTTTCGCCGTTATCCCAATTCGCCCCCATACCATTTTGGCGACATTTCTCAGGCCAAGTGTCATTTTACCACCATATCATGTACCATTAGCTCCACATCCCATTTTGGCGCAATCCCGTTTCGCCGTTAACCCATTTCGCCCCATCCCATTTTGGCGACATTTTACAGGCCAAGTGTCATTTTACCACCATGTCATGTACCATTAGCTCCACGTCCCATTTTGGCGCAATCCCGTTTGGCCGTTAGCCCATTTCGCCCCCATCCCATTTTTGCGACATTTTACAGGCCAAGTGTCATTTTACCACCATGTCATGTACCATTAGCTCCACGTCCCATTTTGGCGCAATCCCGTTTGGCCGTTATCCCATTTTGCCCCCATCCCATTTTTGCGACATTTCATAGGCCATGTGTCATTTTACATGCCATTCTAAAGTGTCAAAACTCATTTCAGGAGGTTATTACATAAAATGCAACCTCCAGCGTGATTTTTTAGAAACAAACAGGTATTTGGGGACGATGTTTGCTGTACAGCAGTGAAATGGGGACGTCCAAAAGTGCAGAGCTCCCGCAGAGCTATATGAATGGTTTCATCACATACATGGCGCTAGGCGACATATGTTGTGAAAAATTTTACAAATCACGTTTTTGCGCCCGATATTTTCTTGTCATCTCCAAAGTCAAGGGACAAACACGAAATTCCTTGACTTTTGGGGTAGCGCGACTCTGTTAATTTTAGGAATTAAAAAAAAAAAAATTAATTACTAGGATGTCCCATCGTTGGGAAATTCCGGTCGCTTCCTCCGAGTGGAAAGCTAGCAGTGACAGAGTCGCACTACCCCAAGTCAAGGGATCTATTAGTCCTGTTTCGCCGTTATCCCAATTCGCCCCCATCCCATTTTGGCGACATTTCTCAGGCCTAGTGTCATTTTACCACCATATCATGTACCAATAGCCCCACATCCTATTTTGGCGCAATCCCGTTTGGCCGTTAGCCCATTTCGCCCCCATCCCATTTTTGCGACATTTTACAGGCCAAGTGTCATTTTACCACCATGTCATGTACCATTAGCTCCACTTCCCATTTTGGCGCAATCCCGTTTCGCCGTTATCCCATTTTGCCCCCATCCCATTTTTGCGACATTTCATAGGCCATGTGTCATTTTACCACCGTGTCAAACCACTAGCGCCACATTCCATTTTGTCGCCATGCCGTTTTGCCGTCATCCCATTTTGCCGCCATCTCTATTTCGCGACATTTTGGATTGTGGCAAAAATGGAATTTGGCCTAAACGGAATGTCTTCCTAGTTGAATAACGCAGTATAGTAGTATAGTGAGGCTTGGCAAGAAGAATAAATAAAAAATGTGATGGCGGCCAAATGGGATGGTGTCAAAATGGGATGACGTGCTATTGTTATGACACGGTAGTAAAATGACGCTTGGCTTGTGAAATGTCGCGACAATGGGATGGGGGATAAATGGAATACGGTGAAACGGCATGGCGGCCAAATGGGATATGGTGTCAAAATGGGATGTCGCGCTATTGTTATGACATGTTAGTAAAATGCCCTGTCACGTAGTCTCAATCCAAATTGGAAATCCATAGCATCATCATTATAATCATCCTCATCTCATTAATCATCCAAAATTATAAATTTTATAAAATGACGCTTGGCTTGTGAAATGTCGCGAAAATGGGATAGGGAAAAAAATGGGACGGCGGCAAAATGGGATTGCACCAAAATGGGATGTGGATCAGCCACTAGATTTCCAATTTTAAAGTCTTAGGTATGACCCGGTGTGACGTTTTCATCTTTCGCCGTGTTGATATTTCGATTTTCGGCCTCGTTGATCTAGTATAAACTCTACACTGAACAAAAAAAACACCCTTCGATAGTACTGATGAGCGACCTTGTGTACCTTACATTCATGGGGCCAAATTTGTCCAACCAATTATTTTATTTAACTTAGAAATTTGATTCATCCTAAAATGTTTCCCTTCTTACTCAAGGGACGTAACCACTCGGTACACGTTTTCGAAGAATTCGATTTTGGGAGTGAAATCTATTTAATTTCACAACCAATTTTTTTCACATGCAAGAAACTGACATGCTTTTCGTCCATAAATAATTTCTCTTCTTAATTTTACCAGGAAACAACATTTCGGTCTCGAGTAAATATCGAGGGGGAAATATGTACACAGGCGAAAGATGAAATCGTGACACCGGCCGAGGTTCAAACCCACGACCTCCCGATCACGGGGCGGACGCCTTACCACTAAGCTAATCGTGCCGGTTTACCCTTGAGTGACAGACGGACAGACAAAAGAATATACAGACAGACCGTAATTAACACAAACACACACACTCAGCAGAGCAAAGCGGTATAACACACAAACTCAGCAGAGCAAGGCAGTATTACACACACAGACTCTGCAGAGCAACTAAGTCGGTGACACACAGACACAGTTATTTGGGGACGATGTTTGCTGTATAGCAGTGAAATGGGGACGTCCAAAAACCGATAGCTCTGCGCTGTGCTATGAATGGTTTCATCAGTTACATATGGCGCTAGGCGACATAAGAGTATTTCCAATCCAGTCAGTAGCTAGCATTCACGACCCTGACAACGGATGGTTTGAGTCTGATTTATGAGAATGAGAATGAGGGAGAGAGAGTTGTATTAAATTGAATTGAATTAAATTGAATTGAATTTATCTTTCTCTTAACACTGTAACAGAACAAGAAATGCTAAAATGTTTTTTTTTCCATCCCGCCCTCGCCCATTGAGTTGAAATAGAAGTTAACCACATTATGTTTGAAAATGTTCCAGTGCTTTATGTACAATAATGTTTCAATACAATCATAGTGTATTAACATTTTACCAGTATCAGCTGCAAAATAGAAGTAGTGCTTTACAAGTTTCGAAAGAGAAACAGCATGTAATGATACGTAAATGGTGTACAGCAGTGAATTGGGGACTGTTTCCCAAACAGCAGTCAGATGGGGTCTGGTTGTTGTACAGCAGTCATTTGGAGGCACAAGCTAAAACTGCTTCAGAGATGTGTGTTTTTCATTGGCTTTGATCTCCGCTGAGAGGGAGAGAGTCAGAAAGAGCGACATAGACAGATAGACAGAGACAGAGAGACAGACCGAGACAACAAAGGAGAGGTTAAGGACACCCCCTTACCCTTGAGTGACAGACGGACAGACAAAAGAATATACAGACAGACAGACCGTAATTAACACAAACACACTCAGCAGAGCAAAGCGGTATAACACAAACTCTGCAGCAAGGCAGTATTACACACACACACACACACACTCTGCAGAGCAACTAAGTCGGTGACACACAGACACAGGTATTTGGGGACGATGTATGCTGTACAGCAGTGAAATGTGCTTGTTTGTTTGTTTGTTTGCTTCACGCCCAGCCGACCACGAAGGGCCATATCAGGGCGGTGCTGCTTTGACATATAACGTGCGCCACACACAAGACAGAAGTCGCAGCACAGGCTTCATGTCTTACCCAGTCACATTATTCTGACACCGGACCAACCAGTCCTAGCACTAACCCCATAATGCCAGACGCCAGGCGGAGCAGCCACTAGATTGCCAATTTTAAAGTCTTAGGTATGACCCGGCCGGGTTTCGAACCCACGACCTCCCGATCACGGGGCGGACGCCTTACCACTAGGCCACCGTGCCGGTATGGTTTGAGTCCTATTTATGAGAACGAGAATGAGGGAGAGATGATTGTATTGAATTGAATTGAATTAAATTGAATTGAATTGATCTTTATCTTAACACTGTAACAGAATAGGAAATGCTAAACTACTTTTTTTTTTCATCCCGCCCTCGCTCATTGAGGTGAAATAGAAGTTAACCACATTATGTTTGAAAATGTTTCCAGTGCATTATGTACAATAATGTTTTAATACAATCATAGAGTATTAACGTTTTACCAGTATCAGCTGCAAAATATAGTAGTAGTGCTTTACGAGTTTTGCAAGAGAAGCAGCATGTAATGATACGTAAATGTGATATAATACAACAGCGATCAAAGTTCAAGTCTGAAGGTAGGCTCTGAGAAGTGTAACCAGTGCATGCAAATCCTTGGCGATATGATTTATCTCAATAAGGTACAGTGTTCGTCGCACATCCGCAGGCTCCTCAATAAATGCCAGTCGTTCTGATTCATCATAACTCATGTCTGCTTTGTCCCTGAATAACGTCCAGTACAATGTTTCAGCTTTGGTACAATCGTAGGTGAACATGAAGTCATCTGATTTTGCAAGCAGCTGTTTGGATGAAGCATTGTACACCATTCTAATCACTTTCTTTCGTGTTCTGGGGTTCGTAGTAATTTCTAAAGCAAGTGCTTTTACTTCCCCTAGACTGTACTCCCTTTCCAAAGCATCCTTTTCAGCTTTAGTCAACTGCTTTTCCACTGGTTCCTCTGTATCACTCTCTGACGTAAAATATCTGTCCTTGTCACTGTCAGTGGCCACGCATGTGGAGTCAACGGATTGCTGCAAGGCAGGTTCCGTCAGCTTGGATGGAATGTGGCTCCGTGATTCACGTGCTTCAATGTTCACAACACAGCTTGCCTCGCTGTCAATGCGTTCGCCGGCGTGTAGTCTCATTTTCTGTTTGTGCCTAACGTCGGGAACTTTGTCGTACGTGTTTGTGTGAATTATGCCTGATGTTGTGCTGGCATGATTTCGCAGATGATCGATCAGCTGTATCAACAGAAGAAACGCATACCTCTTTGCTGTTAAATTGTTGGGATCATTGTCTGTCACGTCTGAGCTGCGAAGGGGTTTTGTTTACGTTGCGTTGACTAGCTCGGCAAATGGCGGCCTGTTGGTTCTCTGTGCTGAGCAGTTGAAGTGTGACTGTGGCTCCTTCTCATTCTCCGGTGACTTTCCAGTACTTGACATAGTGGTCAGCTGGCAGGCCTGTCAAGGTAGCTTCCACAGCAGTTGGTAGTCCAACGACAGGCATTTTCTTCACTTGTTCAAGTAAATTGCTGGAGCGAAAAATGTGTGCTGCCGGAGGGACAGATAGAGAGAGAGAGAGAGAGAGAGAGAGAGAGAGAGAAGAGAGAGAGAGAGAGACAATGACAATGACAATGACAATTCTTTATTTAACGAGGGTAGTAGATTAAGCAGTGGTCTGCTTTTTTACATCCAGCCCTCGCCCTAAAGAGGGACTAACTAAAAAAATGAAATAAAAAATACAAGATACAAATTAGAAAATAGATAACTAAAATTCTACATTTTAACAGATAACTAAAGTGAAAACACATTATACATATGTACACAAAATGCATTACATTGAGGTAAATTGCGAGTTGATTGATGTGAATTAAGTGGTATAGTGCAGCTTGCACTTTCTCAACATCATGCTCTAATCCATACATTACATTTTAAAGAAAATCAATCAAACAAGCAAGACATTGCCAAGATCATCACACATCTAAATACATGTAGTGGTTGGTTTGTAAGTCCCTTCATTCGAAAAGGGTTTGTGTACATTATACCAATAAAGAGGAGAGGGGCATGTTTAATACAAAAATTGTATTTGTAATTGTAGAGAGAGAGAGAGAGAGAGAGAGAGAGTGAGAGTTGGGGTAATTAAATAAGAAAGAAAGACAGAGACAGAGTGAGAGAGACGGACAAACAGACGGACAGACATACGGACAGACAGTAACCTGCGAGAGAGAGGAAGACAGACAGATAGGCACACAGTCAAAAACCGGGAAAAAAAATCATAGAAAGAGATAGAGATAAAAGACACAATTGCAACAGCTCTGCAGATTTCTTTCCTACGTGTTTGTTTAAAACAAATCTGACAGAGAAAGGAGAACAAAACAGAGAGAGAGTAGGAAAGAGAAAGTGTGTAAGAGAGAGAGAGAGAGAGAGAGAGAGAGAGAGAGAGAGAGAGAGAGAGAGAGAGAGAGAGAGAGAGAGAGGGGGGGGGCGAGAGAGAGAACGGGAGAGAGAGATGACGATGATGATTTAACGTTGTTATACAATGAATAGGGTTAGAGGCTATCACGCAGCAAACTCTCCAAGAGAGGGAAATAAAGAGATATATCATCATCATCATCATCATCATCATCATCATCATCATCATCATCATCATCATCATCATCATCATCATCGACATCGGCATCGGTATTGGGATCAGCATCGTCACCTACATGTGTCTTTTCATGTTGTTTTTTTGTTTGTCGGCTTGTCTAGTCTGTCTGTCTCTGTCTCAGTCTCTGTGTCTGTCTGTCTGTCTGTCTGTCTGTCTGTCTGTCTGTCTGTCTGTCACGGGCTTGGGGTCTCTGTTTAATTTCGTCTGTTTTCCGTTGTTGCATCTTATTTGCATAACCATCTTCGATAATCATTTGGTCGAAATTTGGCAGGAATAAACCATCATTTGTAATACATTATGCTGACTGTAAGAGAGAGAGAGAGAGAGAGAGAGAGAGAGAGAGAGAGAGAGAGAGAGAGAGAGAGAGAGAGAGAGAGAGAGAGAAAGAGAGATGAAGAGAGCGAAAAAGAGAGAGAGATGGCGAGAGAGAGATGGGGAGAGAGAGAAGGGGAGAGAGAGAGAGAGAGAGATGAAGAGAGCGAAAAAGAGAGAGAGATGGCGAGAGAGAGATGGGGAGAGAGAGAAGGGGAGAGAGAGAGAGAGAGAGAGAGAGAGAGAGAGACAGACAGACAGACAAACAAACAAACAGACAGACAGACACACAGACACGCAGACAGACACCAAAGGTTGAGAATAGAGAGAAAACAAGAAAAGTGTGAAGCAGCCGTGCATATTTCTTTTTTGCATAATCCGTGAAAGTAACCTAAGAGAGAGAGAAGAACAGGCAGACAGGCAGGAATGTGTGTGTGTGTGTGTGTGTGTGTGTGTGTCTGTGTGTGTGTGTAGAGTGATTCAGACTAAACTACTGTACCGATCTTTGTGAAATTTGACAGGAGAGTTCCTGGGTATGATATCCCCGAACGTTTTTTTCATTTTTTTGATAAATGTCTTTGATGACGTCATATCCGGTTTTTCGTGAAAGTTGAGGCGGCACTGTCACGCCCTCATTTTTCAACCAAATTGGTTGAAATTTTGGTCAAGTAATGTTCGACAAAGCCCGGACTTCGGTATTACATTTCAGCTTGGTGGCTTAATTAAATTAAAAATTAATTAATGACTTTGGTCATTAAAAATCAGAAAAATGTAAAAAAAAAAAAAAAAAATTATAAAACGATCCACATTTACGTTCATCTTATTCTCCATTATTTGCTGATTCCAAAAACATATCAATATGTTATATTTGGATTAAAAACAAGCTCTGAAAATTAAAAATATAAAAATTAGTATCAAAATTAAATTTTCCAAATCAATTTAAAAACACTTTCATCTTATTCCTTATCGGTTCTTGATTCCAAAAACGTATAGATATGATATGTTTGGATTAAAAACACGCTCACAAAGTTAAAACGAATAGAGGTACAGAAAAGCGTGCTATCCTTCTCAGCGCAACTACTACCCCGCTCTTCTTGTCAATTTCACTGCCTTTGCCGTGAGCGGTGGCTGGCGATGCTACGAGTATACGGTCTTGCTGCGTTGCATTGCGTTCAGTTTCATTCTGTGAGTTCGACAGCTACTTGACTAAATGTTGTATTTTCGCCTTACGCGACTTGTTGACTCACATGCGAAGCAAAAGTGAGTCTATGTACTCACCCGAGTCGTCCGTCCGTCCGTCCGGACGTCCGTCCGTCCGTCCGGACGTCCGTCCGTCCGGCCGTCCGGAAAACTTTAACGTTGGATATTTCTTGGACACTATTCAGTCTATCAGTACCAAATTTGGCAAGATGGTGTATGATGACAAGGCCCCAAAAAACATACATAGCATCTTGACCTTGCTTCAAGGTCAAGGTCGCAGGGGCCATAAATGTTGCCTAAAAAACAGCTATTGTTCTCATTTTCCCCATTTTCTCTGAAGTTTTTGAGATTGAATACCTCACCTATATATGATATATAGAGCAAAGTAAGCCCCATCTTTTGATACCAGTTTGGTTTACCTTGCTTCAAGGTCAAGGTCACAGGAGCTCTTCAAAGTTGGATTGTATACATATTTTGAAGTGACCTTGACCCTGAACTATGGAAGATAACTGTTTCAAACTTAAAAATTATGTGGGGCACATGTTATGCTTTCATCATGAGACACATTTGGTCACATATGATCAAGGTCAAGGTCACTTTGACCCTTATGAAATGTGACCAAAATAAGGTAGTGAACCACTAAAAGTGACCATATCTCATGGTAGAAAGAGCCAATAAGCACCATTGTACTTCCTATGTCTTGAATGAACAGCTTTGTGTTGCATGACCTTGGATGACCTTCACCTTGGGTCAAGGTCACATTGTATTTTGGTAGGAAAAATGTCTAAAGCAGTTCTTAGTGTATGATGTCATTACTAGGTTTAGTTATTTGACCTTGACCCTGAAGGTCAAGGTCATGTAAAGGTCAAGGTCAAGCATGTGAGTCGTATGGGCTTTGCCCTTCTTGTTTTTGTTTTGTTTTAATAAACTGAGAGAGTAAGAAAAAGACAAAAAGAGAGACAGAGCTAGAAATACAGAGAGACAGACAGAGAGACGGACCGACCGACAGAATTAGTGCGAGATAGAGATAGAGAGACACACAAACAGGGACAGACAGACAGAGACCGACATTTTGAGAAGAATGAAGAGAAAACCAGCAGTATTATATGCATAGTCTTAAGCTGTGTTTCCATATCGCGACGCGATGGCAGCACGATAGTTGCGGCGAGGTGGCGGCAGCGTCAAAACCGATCGCAACAGTAATATCAAAGAACGCATGTTTCCATATGTGCGACGCGACGGATGCTTCATCTGGGGATTTAATCAAGTTTGAGTGAATCTTTCTTGAAGGTTTTTCTTTGTATTCATAAATTATGAGTAATCTAAGCTTAATTAGTTTGGACAACATTTTGGATGAAATTATTGCTGCTGCAGGAACATTGAATTGGCAAGTCTGTAACAGTAATCGTCTCTCTGACCCCCCCCCCCCCCCCTTGCTTGCTGAAAAATAAAATTAACTCTCTTCCCGTCCTCTGTCACATCCTCTGATTCTTTTGCTGTATCTTTTCCTCTTTTTTTGGTAAAAATTGTATCTTGTCTGTCTTACATTTATAACAAGGGGATAAGCGATTCTCTGACCTTGACATAACGTGAAATAATAATTCCTATCTAGATGTACATATTTATAACCACATTTAATATAAGCTTAGCTTATTGTGTGGTTACAAATGTTTATATCGCATATATATGCAAGTTATCCAAAGAATGAAATTGTTTTGAGACCTATAGCACCGTTAGTTTGTCAGAACAGGAGGTGGTCCATATCAGGCAGTTGTCCATGTTAGGCTATTTTCCCTTACGACCAGGGTGTGCTTATTGCGTGTCTTATGAGAAACAGACCGCGTGCAGAAACACACACACACTATGATGTGTTGTCGTATTATTTTTGCTTTGGTCAATCGTAGGACCCTATTCTGAGGTCTCAATATTTTCCCACGGTCTTCCCAACGCATGCGATGTCACTTTCCATTGAGCGTTTTTGCCACCATTTGGCAAGGAGTTATCAGCTGAGATAAAACGACTGTAAGTAGAACGCGAAAATCACACCTGGACTCGATCCGACCGACTGGTTCTTGTATACGCAAGAGCACTTGATAGTCTCTGCCGCGGATCATAAAATCGTATAATCTGCTGATTTTCGCATCCCGAATCTACTCAGCTTCGTCCCAATAGGCCCACTTAAAACATCACACGCGGAATTTAAATTAGCTAAGATGGACAACTGGACACCACATGTGAGAACCACGCACCAAGACATTGTCAGCATTGAGAGAATGTTTTCACGGAATTGTTTCACGATTCTGTGACACTGTTATATTGCGGGGTTATGATATTTTCTTCGTTTCTGATTTGAATTCATGTAAATGAAATCAAGTTAAAATTAAACACTATTGTTTTTTTAGAAACCAATGCGGACCCTGAAAGAAATAACGTTTCACTCAGATAAATTTTATCCAGCCTGTCACGTTTTTCATTTATACATTTTGACAGAAAAAAGAAAATAACAAAAGAAAAATTAACACATCTGTGTGGGATTAAAATCAAACGTCGATTTGTGTTACTAAAGTTACTGACCACCATGTGCATGCGAACATTTGCTGCCCCCCCCCCCCTCCACATCGTAATCGTATCGGCTCTGTCTCATTTTGCCCACCACCCCTCCACCTCTCCCCAGGACCCCCCCCCCCCCCACCTTCCTTTTCAGTAAATAGCCCTTCAGTCGGAGCGGCAGTTGTCGCCACGCATCAGACTTTTTTTGAATAATTATGTGCGGTTTTTAGTATCTCCTTTACAAAGCTGATCTGATAATTAACTATCTTTTTTTTTGCAAGCAAACGACAAATTCGCCTCAAAAAATGTTATTGACAGTGCATATAGAAAAGGTAGCAAAAAAACTTGCGGGGACAAAGTGGGCGAGGGAGAGCCTGGGTGGTCAAACGGGGGCTGTGCCATGCCATATGTCACCTGCTGGTTAAACGAAAGGTTTAAAGGAACAGATATCGCACACAATATTTTGATCTTTTGATCAGTCAACCATCAATTTTGTACATCAACCCCAACAGTGTTGTTGTCCAAAAATAAAAGAATTGCATTCTGTCCTCAAACTGAACGGTAGTTCAAAGTTAAAGGGATATTGACCAAAGTGCTTTTGAGGAACAATAAAACACTCTCCCCAAAATAAACACGCAAAAAAACACCCCACACAAATAAATAAATAAAGAAAGAAGCAAAACAGATTTACAAGGAAATTAATTATGTTCATGGTATGCTAGCGCTGTTTTTATTTTATTGTATAATAAGCATGCTGATACCGGGATGCAGTATACGTTAAATGTAAATGATATAATGCTGACTATCTAAATGTGAATCAAAAAACAAGAAAGGTAGGTTTTTTAATTTTTTTTTAATTTAAATGTGAACCAGAAAAGATGCATTTCTTTTAAATTGATGGCGCCGTCAAAAACAAAAACTAAATTCTTGGTTACAAAATCAAATGAATCTTAGTAGTCGATAGTTTAGTACTATTTGTCACTTTATTAGAGGTGGTTTGACTGAGTTGCCGACTTCTCCGCTTTAATTCCTTTTCAGTTTTATCTGTACACTCTTTGTTTTCATGCGATACGTGTAACACTTTTCCCGACCTCGCACATGATGGACAGCATTCATTGGAGCGATATGTTTTCACCGGGTTTTCGCAAAATTGTATTTCATGCCACGCTATTATCGATTACCTCAAATTAAAAAAGAAACAAAGAAAAACTCCGGACAAGCGCACAAGGTAGAACCAGCGGTCAGTGCATGGGACTGCAAAAGTGCACGTGTGCGTATGCGTGTGAATACATTTTTTTTTAAAACTAGTTAGTGTCAATATCGATCGAATGTCATTTCGATCACGTTTCAGTTTAGCGGACAAGCGTAATCGGATTCAACATACGCATACACACTCACATAGTCGGAAGAGTCGTCGAACAGGGAAAAAAATGACAAAGTAAAATATTGTAAATTGAAAAATGTTTGTGTAATTTTGCGATGAGACAGAGACAATCTGGGAAGGAAGTTTATACCCAAGTAATACTATCGAACGGGTTAGTCCGTAAGCTGCGGACAAATATTCTTACTCAAAGAGAAAAATGAAACAGGATTTTTTCAGTAAATGTAAGCTTACAGGGCTGCCGATGGGGAAAGACTGAACCACCTAAACAAATAGCAGTTCACATCGGTTGATGATTCTTCAGTCCCACAGAACTTCGGTCCATTAGGAAGTAGCCCTGTTGATTTGCTAGATTAACATCACATCGCTACCCGAACCGATTTTTATTGAAAATAAACACTTTTTTAAGCTCAGATATAATTTATCTGTAAGTTACATCACGTCTACAGTCGTTGACACAATCTAAAAACTCTATCAAATTACTCCGCCAAAGTTCCGACAAACTTACTACACATATATGCGTCGTCTGCATGTGTTGCGCGCGCAGTCCGGGGCGTGGCTTATTAAAAAAAAAATTAAAAAAAAAACCCGTATTAGTCTTTTTTTTTTTTAAGAGTTAAATTCAGATAGCACTTCATTTGGACAGCCTTGAGAAAACGGCCGTACAATACGTGTATATCTTCTTTTATCGAGAAGGAGATTAACAGCGGTGGGGTTTCAGTCATGCTTTCTAACGCCAGCTTCAATTTCAGATAATGTTAGGAGATTTCAAAATGCAAGGGGGTGGGGGTATAGAGTGGGGGGGGGGGGGGTATTTTCTCTGAATCGTTTATAAGGAAGGAATGTGTTTTTTAGACCCCAATCGTCAATGTTGAAGGTCCGGTATTAAAACTTGCCCAGTGTCTGACAAAATTAGACTCAGTTTAAAATTACCCTTGACAATTTGTGCGTGAGACAGACTGATTGCCGAACGGAAAATGGAATCACTCATGTGGCGCAGTGAAGTGTAGCCAAGTACCTGCTATGTCCTTCAGCAGAAGTGGCGGAGTGCCTGTCATCTGTTTCTCATTTAGTGGCCTCACAGTGGCCGAAGATTGGATTTGATGTGACTTTTAGTACACACTTGTGAGCGTGATCTGGTAATTTCCCTTCGCTTGCGTCTGACTTTCCCGTCTTAAGCTAACATACGAGAACAAACATAATATGCAAAATTGCAAGGATCGACCTCCTTGCATGAAAAGTCAACAACACTTTGTTATTTTCTCATTGTATAGAAACCTAAAATGTGACAGCAGCCCACAGGGTTATCTGTGTTCGTACACGCCGAAGTCTGTTCACTCGAAATCGTTCTGACAATTATGTTTTATGTTCAAAGATATGTTTAAATTCAAATTCCAACGACAAAAAAAAAGAGAGATAGAGAGAGAGAGAGAGAGAGAGAGAGAGAGAGAGAGACAGAGGCAGATACAGAGAGACAGACAGACAGACAGACAGAGAGAGAGACAGACAGACAGACAGACAGACAGACAGACAGAGACAGACAGACAGACAGACAGACAGACAGACAGACAGACAGACACAGACAGACACAGACAGAGAGAGACAGAATCAAATGTAAAGCGAACTGTTTAAACCTGTTGCGATAATTAATGTACAGTTCTGTAAAAATAAACTGTACTCTTAGTGCCCGACCCGACTCCCCAAACCTACGTCGCGGTTATCTGACGCTCTCTCTACGTCGTGCCTCTGCGTGCCTCCATTACAGAGAAATGGAAGGTGAAAATCTTTGTGTCAGTTTGACTCTTGATTTTAAACAAGTCGCGTAAGGCGAAAATACAACATTTAGTCAAGCTGTCGAACTCACAGAATGAAACTGAACGCTATGCAATTTTTCAGCAAGACCGTATACTCGTAGCATCGTCAGTCCACCGCTCATGGCAAAGGCACTGAAATTGACAAGAAGAGCGGGGTAGTAGTTGCGCTGAGAAGGATAGCACGCTTTTCTGTACCTCTCTTCGTTTTAACTTTCTGAGCGTGTTTTTAATCCAAACATATCATATCTATATGTTTTTGGAATCAGGAACCGACAAGGAATAAGATGAAAGTGTTTTTAAATTGATTTCGAAAATTTAATTTTGATCATAATTTTTGTAATTTTAATTTTCAGAGCTTGTTTTTAATCCAAATATAACATATTTATATGTTTTTTTAATCAGAAAATGATGAAGAATCAGATGAACGTAAATTTGAATCGTTTTATAAAAAAAAATAGGCCTATTTTTTTTTACAATTTTCAGATTTTTAATGACCAAAGTCATTAATTAATTTTTAAGCCACAAAGCTGAAATGCAATACCGAAGTCCGGGCTGTAAAAGTTGTTTCAATTTGTTTCCATTTAAAACGTCCGCTACTGGCACCTCAGTCGGACCATACATAACACTCTGAGAAGTAACCAAAGTGTTTTCTTTTAAAGTAATTTGTAACTCTCCGCTCCGCACGCCAACCAAAACAATTCCTGGGAGACGCCTACATCGTTCGGAAAAAAAACCCACAAAAAACTGTTCCGAGCCAGGACTGAACTAGAAAGGGTTTCCATGACCACGGACGTAGCTTTGTGCCGAGGCTGATCACGTGGTCAGGTTGACCAATGGCAACGCGACCCTTTTACGGCCTCTCTATTGTCCAATGTGTGTACTCTATGACCCCTTGAAAACTTCAGCGATTGGTGTGAAGTGTACTCTTTAGAGAGGATGAGTTCAGCGGTTAATTGCTTTTAACATACTTACCTGAACAGGTTATAGGCCATTATCTCGAGATGCCTTGCTTTCGGCAACAGTTCTTTGAATCCCTCCCTCCCTCTCTCCATCTTCTCTCTACCAGTCTGTTTCTCTCTTTGTTTCTCTCTCTTTTTCACACTTTTCAACCATTAACTATTCATATTCATTTGCATAATGTAGAGCAGTCCCTAATTGGGCGACAGTTGGCTGTTAAAAGGAAAACACATAAAACAAACCAAAAAAGAACACTTTTGTAAGCTTACTACATTACTTTTGAAAAAAACCATCATTGGGTTCATTTCGCGTCATTTTGCTTTCGTCAACAGGAAAGTTTTTGTAATGCCTCTCTCCACCTCCCCATATGCTCCCCTCCCCCATTTCTGTCTCTGTTTTTTACATTTAGTCAAGTTTTGACTAAATGTTTTAACGTAGAGGGGGAATCGAGACGAGGGTCGTGGTGTATGTGCGTGCGTGCGTGTGTGCGTGTGTGTGTGTGTCTGTGTGTGTGTGTAGAGCGATTCAGACTAAACTACTGGACCGATCTTTATGAAATTTGACATGAGAGTTCCTGGGTAGGAAATCCCCAGACCTTTTTTTCCATTTTTTTGATAAATGTCTTTTATGACGTCATATCCGGCTTTTCGTGAAAGTTGAGGCGGCACTGTCACGCTCTCATTTTTCAACCAAATTGGTTGAAATTTTGGTCAAGTAATCTTTGACAAAGCCCGGACTTCGGTATTGCATTTCAGCTTGGTGGCTTAAAAATTAATTGATGACTTTGGTCATTAAAAATCTGAAAATTGTAAAAAAAAATAAAAATTTATAAAACGATCCACATTTACGTTCATCTTATTCTCCATCACTTTCTGATTCCAAAAACATATAAATATGTTATATTTGGATTAAAAAAAAGCTCTGAAAATTAAATATATAAAAATTATTATCAAAATTAAGTTGTCCAAATCAATGTAAAAACACTTTCACCTTATTCCTTGTCGGTTCCTGATTCCAAAAACATATAGATATGATATGTTTGGATTAAAAACACGCTCAGAAAGTTAAAACAAAGAGAGGTACAGAAAAGCGTGCTATCCTTCTTAGCGCAACTACTACCCCGCTCTTCTTGTCAATTTCACTGACTTTGCCATGAGCGGTGGACTGACGATGCTACGAGTATACGGTCTTGCTGAAAAATGGCATTGCGTTCAGTTTCATTCTGTGAGTTCGACAGCTACTTGACTAAATGTTGTATTTTCGCCTTACGCGACTTGTTTACATTTAGTCAAGTTTTGACTAAATGTTTTAACGTAGAGGGGGTAATCGAGACGAGGGTCGTGGTGTGTGTGTGTGTGTGTGTGTGTGTGTGTCTGTGTCTGAGTCTGTATGTGCGTGTGTGTGTGTAGAGCGATTCAGACCAAACTACTGGACCGATCTTTATGAAATTTGACATGAGAGTTCCTGGGTAGGAAATCCCTGGACATTTTGTTCATTTTTTTGATAAATGTCTTTGATGACGTCATATCCGGCTTTTCCTGAAAGTTGAGGCGGCACTGTCACGCCCTCAGTTTTGGTTGAAATTTTGGTCAAGTAATGTTCGACAAAGCCCGGACTTCGGTATTGCATTTCAGCTTGGTGGCTAAAAAATTAATTAATGACTTTGGTCATTAAAAATCTGAAAATTGTAAACAAAATATTTTTTTTATAAAACGATCCAAATTTACGTTCATCTTATTCTCCATCATGTTCTGATTCCAAAAACATATAAATATGTTATATTCGGATTAAATACAAGCTCTGAAAATTAAATATATAAAATTTATTATCAAAATTATATTTTCGAAATCAATTTAAAACACTTTCATCTTATTCCTTGTCGGTTCCTCATTCCAAAAACATATAGATATGATATGTTTGGATTAAAAACACGCTCAGAAAGTTAAAACGAAGAGAGGTACAGAAAAGCGTGCTATCCTTCTCAGCGCAACTACTACCCCGCTCTTCTTGTCAATTTCACTGCCTTTGCCGTGAGCGGTGGACTGACGATGCTACGAGTATACGGTCTTGCTGCGTTGCATTGCGTTCAGTTTCATTCTGTGAGTTCGACAGCTACTTGACTAAATATTGTATTTTCGCCTTACGCGACTTGTTTTTCTTCTCGTGTCCCTTTGCTTGTTTGTAAGTTAGTTTGTTGATTTTCTGTTTGTTTTAATTACTGTTGATGAATTGTACGCTCTTAATATATGTTTTACGCGCAAAGTAAACATTTATTGCCGGCGTAAAATTGAAAATATTGATTACGCCTTCCTAGGCAAACCTGAGGTGGTGATCCAAATCATTGATACGTATTGGAAGGACTTCATTTACAAATAAAGAAATAAATAAGCCGTTTTAGTGATTTTTCCCCGGCGACATCCACCTTTCGAAGCCCAAGAGACATTCGCAGTGATGTAATTTGGAAACATCTGAAATAACTAACTGTAAAATGCTCCGTTACCGTTGCCGATTATTTCTTTTCATACAAACAGGATTTCACCTTCTGGCGATAATCTCTTTTGCGTTTGATTCTTGATTCTTTAAATTAATTTTTTCAGTGCTATTTAGTTGTAATCCATTACCCAAGCAGATGAAACCCGTGTGAATAACTGAACACTTAGACACTGATGTTCAGATGGTACGTGTGTGGTTACATAATTACAATAACCAAAATTGCAACCCGAACTGTCCAGTGAAGTGCTTTTCCAAGTTGCATGTGAGTGTGTGATTGTGTCTGTTCGGAGCGCTTCTAAGAAATTGTAAAAGTTTATGCGTAAGCATTTGCGATTTTCCGGTCTTGTACTTTTTCGTCAGTTTTCAGCAAACTCAGTTATATCATGTCACATTAGTGTGTGTTTCTCTTTTCTTTTATTTTTTCGTGTGTGTGTGTGTGTGTGTGTGTGTGTGTGTGTGTGTGTGTGTGTGTAGTTAGTTGTGTTTTTTTTCAAAGATTTGTTTTTAGCCAAGTTGATAGAGCGCTTGGGCGACTTACTTAAAAAACAAAAACAAAACTTCCCTTTTTTTTCCAACTAAGATCCTTTATACTCGTTTTAGGAATGGGTATGCTAAGTACATTTTTCTTGGCGAATTGTTGTGTTAGCTAAGCAACATTACGTGAATCGTTAAAACATGTGGGTTTTGTTTTTTAAAGTATTCCCCGCTTAACGAATTAAGATTTCTATGCAAAACAACGTGTGTTAACCCCATGTACAAAAACAGTACATGTAGTACATGCTTGAAAGTGCAGAGTGCTGTTGCGTCCAAAGAATTGAGTATTTCAGTAATTATGTCGACTGGTGATAAACACACATACAAACACGCGCACGCATTAACAAATCATAGAGAAACAAGCAAACAATTCGCAGAACAAACGTATATTAATGTGTGTGCATGCGTGAACGCGTGCATTCGTTTGCTTGACTAACTGACAATGTCAATCACGCTTTTAGAAGAGAACCGCTGATTTCAACGTGGTATGGCTTTTACGCGGTCTTATGAGCCTTCTGTAAGACGGGCAGCGTTCGGCCTGTAACAAAACAGACCATCCAATAAACACCAGCGAAGATTTCATTGACGCGGCGGTCAAGTGTTTTGAGTGGAGTGGGCGGAGCGTTGGGTTTATCACATGACCATTTGGGCCAATGGATGAATGTATTTAGTATGTGCGCTACTTTACTGGCGGACCACGAAGCTCGAAGAAGGTGTCAACTTGATTTCTTCATGCAATAAATCGTTGGCAGAAAAAAATGTTGCCCTTGGTGGAACGGGAGCCGCTCAGAAGAGGCGTGATAGAACTTGTGCGCGGTTCATGCATACACAACAATCATTTTTCTTTCAAGGTTTTATTTAACACTATGTGTTCGTAAAAACCGTTGCTCAACAACAAAAATAAATTAATTAATATTTTTCATCCTATACATGCCGCTACAGAAGCACACAGGGAGAGGTAGACGCGGCGAGTCGTGTCGTCTGTGAGGTAACGATCGTGTCAAATCATAGTATCTGTTAACGACGCGCCGAACCAAGGTCAGGGGGTGGAGACAGGGGTAAAGAAGAAAAAATATGTGTATTCAGATTCATTCTTCTTTCAGTTGATCAGCTTACTTGACTTCTATTTCCCGAAAGTTTTTTTTGTTTTGTGCGCAAAATTATCGATTGTTGTCGTTGTGGTATAGTTGGTTGTCGATATTTTTTCTTCTCAACATCACTGGCTTGATTTGTTTAATGATATATGTAGCAGGCAGCACACGTCTGTTTCAGAAATCGTTTGAACGTCTGAATTCTGTTATGATACAACAATATAGATGATATACAACTTTTACATGAGAGAAGAAAGTCAAACATTATCTACCTAGAACATGTTGTCTTGTTAAGTTAGCATGCGTATTTTGTGTTCTATGCTATTCCTACTCATGCAGATGTCGAGTGCATTTGAGGTAGAAAAATAACAACAACCGGCAGTTTTGTCGCGACATTTCTCGCAATAATGTTTTGGTAAAGTTTACTTCCTCGTCCGGATTTTCATATGTAATTTTCCATGATGTTCGACCTGCAGCCGACTGCGAATTACTCTTAAATGTTTTGAAAGTTGCAACGCAAGTAAGCGTTTCTATCTTTCCATGAACTTTTGTTGTTGTAGTATATCATTATGACATATCTGGGCCCCGGCCGAGATTCGAACCCGCGACCCTAGGATCACAAGTCCACAACCTGAGCTACCCGGGCTCCCTTGAAGCCAATCGGTGTGTTTGAATCTTTAGTCCGATCGTGCAATCAAACCTGTCCAATGAAAGCTTGTCCACCACTTTGTCTATAACGACCACACGAAATATATATATATATATATATTTTTTAACATATTGTAAAGTTTTGACTAAATGTTTTAACTTAGATGGGGAATCGTGACTAGGGTTGTGGTGTAGGGCCTACGTAGTACGTGTCTGTGGGTCTGTGGGTCTGTGTGTATGTATGTGTAGAGCCATTCAGAGAAAACTACTGGACTACTGGAGGATACGTTTCTTTGATGACGTAATATCTGGCATTTTGTACAAGTTTTGGTGGCACTGTCACACCCTCATATTTGGATTCATTTGATTAAAATTCTGTAAAAGTAACTTTCGACAAAATCCGGACAACAGGATTGCATTTCAGGATTAAAGCTTGCAAATTATTTTTTGAGTTTGGCCATTAAAAGTCAGAAAATTGTATTTAAAAATAAAATGTGATGAATCGATCCAAAAAGATGTAATCTTATTCTTGATCATTTTCTGATTCCATAAACAAATCTATGTGTATCGATTGAACACTGGATTTCCCTTCTTTGAGCTATGTGACGTCAGAGGCCGACAAAACGTCTGTTTAGGCGGCCAGCCGAGACTACAAAATAGTGCATGTTTGTGTGCGTTCAATCATAAAAACTACAAGAAATTCTACCCAGATACATACATTTTATTTGTATTTTTTTACCAAAATATGACAATTTACACATATCTCGACAGTCGTTCACCTCGACCGCTAGCGCGGTCTCGGAGGAACACTGACTGTTTCGATCTGTGTAAAATGTCCTATTTTGGTCAAAAATACATACAACGTTTAATGTCCTGTTTGGATTAAAACAAGCTCGAAAAAAATGTGACCCTCCACCACGAAATGAGTCGCATGTCACCTCGCGCGGTTCTGCGCTAGGCTTGATATAAGTCCGGAGAGTGTATGGTAACAGTGTGAGGGTCACCTTAGTCACAGGCGTATAACTCAAACAGTTTCCGCTCTTTTCTAAAACGGTTTTCACCACTGGATAGAGCATAACAAACTCTTTAGGAAAATGTAAAAATATGAAAATCATGCAAAGGTGACATGCGACTCATTCCGTGGTGGAGGGTCACAAATATACAATAGAAAAAGCACAATTTCATAAGAAGCGCTTTACACTACTGCGCTATACTGGCTTTCTGTGGCGTGAACGCGATAGCGGTCGCCGTCAGGTATGAAATCGACACAGGTATTGAGTTTTGTCTTCGTATTGTCTTTCATAATGTGAGTTCGAAGGGTTGACTGAATGTATTAATTTCGTCTACGCGACATGTTTTAAGATATTGCTTACTTGTCAACTGCGATCACATGTCTAAACGGACTGCGGCTGCCAGTTTCGGCCCAAACTAACGTTCACAACCTGTCTTTCACAACCTTTAAAATCATGTTTGTTTTAAATTTATTTTTTTTAATTACATTGTACTATCTCTACATCACCAATACATAACATTCATACACTACCATCTCGCTATACCGACTGCTAAACGTATCAGACGGACGGGACGGCTCTCAGTTAGCCGAATGCAATCACGTTGTCTTCTGCGCTTGAGTGCACCCCATACACACCTCTTGACATACTCTTGACATACTCTTGAAAGCGATAAGACACCACCCGAGTAGCCAACGGCGGCTTTCTTTAATTGCGATAACAACTCGGGTAGACAGTTTCAAACTGTCGTTAAAGACAGGTCCAACTACACTTACTTTTAAGATGTTACATTATGGAGGTCAAAATGGCCAATTTTCTGTAGTTTTTTTTGGAACAATCTATCCTGTTATTGTATTAAAAAAAGAAGCTTTAATTTTTCGGCACTATATTTGATTATGATGGACTCAGTGGAACTCATTCTGATAAGCATCGCTCCACGGCTATTGCCAGTTGTCTCTCTGACCGGACGCTACAGTCCTACGCGAATCTATATAAAAAAAAAAGAATACAGAGTTATCTCCCATATGTTTTTCGCGAGCACTGATCTAAATTTGAGATCAGTGTTCGCGAGACGAAAATGATTGCAGATTGGCCGACTTCGACAGTGATCTCCGTTCTGTTCTTCACAGTTATGATAAAGACATCGTTCTAAGGTCAAAACAAGTCGAAATTTTGGGACTGCTGCCGGAAGGAGACCGTAATATATGGTTTCATCTCTGTCAACTGGTTACAGAAAAAATCGTCTGCTCCAGTGAGCGCCGAAACCAAACGGTTGATTATCACGTGACACTTTTGTCATATTTAGAATTGTTTGCACAGTAAATACAGCCGCGAAAAATAGCTCGCTTGAAACTGTCTTACATTTCAATTCCTTCGTAATTTTAAAATGACAAAACACCATGAAAAATCATTATCGACGATCGCGAATCTGCTTATATCAATAATACATTACAAAAAACTCTAAATATGCACACACACACACACACAAATCGGTTTCCTTGCCAGACAAGGAATCTCAAGGCATCCTGTCAGGGAGAGAATGACCTGAACTCCTTTTGACCTGAGTTCAAGATGAGTGGAACTGTCCTAACATTCTCAGAGAATTATTTTCAAAGTTTATGTTTGTTTTAAACATTAATATGTGAAAACAGAATTAAGGTAGGTGATCAGCGATGCTGTCAAAACTACTCACATTACGTCATATATGGCTGGTTTTTAGTGTTGATATTTTTGTTTCGAGCGACAGATTGACTGATTTGTTTCATATCGCTTAACCGGTATTTATTGTGGGTTTTTTTAAACATTTTTTATTAGGTGTTTTTTGTGTTTGTTGTTGTTGTTGTTGTTGTTGTAAGCACGCTGCTGGATTACACACACACACACATACACACACGGCTGAGTCTGCAGGTGACCCGTCTGCAGTTTTACTAGATATTGCTCGTCGTCGGCGTGTGCTCTTTCAGTAGATATTTTTGTCTTTCTTTGCATCCACATTGTGACACAGTGAAGCCGTCCACGCTGGGTGGTGGGGGTGGTTTGGACTCGATAGATAAAATATTACGATTTTTAGCATAAAGAAAACAAATCCGAATTTTTGAGCGATGGGACAATAAAATAATGAAAAGAATTAAATAAATCTAATTGATCCCTTGACTTTGGGGTAGCGCAACTCTGTTGCTACTAGCTTTCTTCTGGGAGAATGCGACCCGAATTTCCCAGCGACGGGAAAATACATTAATGACAAAAACATCTTATAGATCCCTTGACTTCGGGGTATCGCGACTTTGTTGCTGCTAGCTTTTCTCTGCGAGGAAGCGCCCGAATTTCCCAGCGATGGGACAATAAAGTAATGAGAGAAAAAAAATCTAATATATCCCTTGACTTTGGGGTAGTGCGACTCGGTTGCTGATAGCTTTTCACTGGGAGGAAGCGACCCGAATTTCCCAGCGAATAGACAATAAAGTAATGAAAAACAACAATCTAATATATCCCTTGACTTTGAGGTAGCGTGTCTCTGTTGCTGCTAGCTTTCCACAGGGAGGAAACGCCCCGAATTTCCCAGTGATTGGACAATGAAGTAAAGAAGAAACAAGTCGCGTAAGGCGAATATACAATATTTAGTCAAGTAGCTGTCGAACTCACAGAATGAAACTGAACGCAATGCCATTTTTCAGCAAGACCGTATACTCGTAGCATCGTCAGTCCACCGCTCATGGCAAAGGCAGTGAAATTGACAAGAAGAGCGGGGTAGTAGTTGCGCTAAGAAGGATAGCACGCTTTTCTGTACCTCTCTTTGTTTTAACTTTCTGAGCGTGTTTTTAATCCAAACATATCATATCTATATGTTTTTGGAATCAGGAACCGACAAGGAATAAGATGAAAGTGTTTTTAAATTGATTTGGACAATTTAATTTTGATAATAATTTTTATATATTTAATTTTCAGAGCTTGTTTTTAATCCGAATATAACATATTTATATGTTTTTGGAATCAGCAAATGATGGAGAATAAGATAAACGTAAATTTGGATCGTTTTATAAATTTTTATTTTTTTTTACAATTTTCCGATTTTTAATGACCAAAGTCATTAATTAATTTTTAAGCCACCAAGCTGAAATGCAATACCGAACCCCGGGCTTCGTCGAAGATTACTTGACCAAAATTTGAACCAATTTGGTTGAAAAATGAGGGCGTGACAGTGCCGCCTCAACTTTCACGAAAAGCCGGATATGACGTCATCAAAGACATTTATCAAAAAAATGAAAAAAACGTTCGGGGATTTCATACCCAGGAACTCTCATGTCAAATTTCATAAAGATCGGTCCAGTAGTTTAGTCTGAATCGCTCTACACACACACACACACACACACACACACACACACACACACGCACGCACGCACATACACCACGACCCTCGTTTCGATTCCCCCTCGATGTTAAAATATTTAGTCAAAACTTGACTAAATATAAAAACATCTGATAGATCCCCTGATTTGGAGGAAGCGCGACTTTGTTCCTGCTAGCCTTCCATTGGGGGGAATTGACCCGAATATCCCAGCGATGGGACAAAAAAGTAATGAAATAAGAATCAAAACATTTAATAGATCCCTTGACTTAATTTGGAGATGACAAGAAAATATCGGGCGTATTTACGTGATTTGTAAATCGCGGGGCGATTGTTTTACATTTTTACGAATCACGGGTTAACACGCTCGCATATTACGTCTTCTATGCTATTCCTTCTGATTCTTTCTTTATTTGGTGTTTAACGTCGTTTTCAACCACGAAGGTTATATCGCGACGGGATTCCTTCTGATGCAGGTGTCGATCGCATTTACGATCAAAAACAGGAGTTTTTGCGTCAATTACTAAGGGCATTATGCCAAAAAGCGCTGTATGTCAGCAAGGACTTGTTAGTTTGCTTTGAAACTTTCCGAATATTTTGCCTACATACTACATGTAAGCTACTACGGGTAGTACATAGACAAATTGAACGAAATGACATAGGAATTAATGCCTTAATTTGGGTGCGTAATTTGTCGCAATAATTTGTTGCCGAAGGATTTTAATAGATATGCGCGGAGCGGAATGTATATGGCCTTTCTGATTCCTTATTGAAAACATTTAATAGATCCCTTGACTTTGGAGATGACAAGAAAATATCCGGCGCATTTACGTGATTTGTAAATCGCGGGGCGATTGTTTTACATTTTTACAAATCACGGATTCACACGCTCGCATATTTTGTGTTCTATGCTATTCCTTCTGATGCAGGTGTCGATCGTATGTGCGGTCAAAAACGGGAGTTTTTTGCGTTAATTACGAGGGGCATTATGCGAAAAAGCGCTGTATGTCAGCAAGGACTTGTTAGTTTGCTTTGAAACTTTCCGACTATTTTGACTACATACTACATGTACTACGGGTAGTAGCATAGACAAATTGAACAAAATGACATGGGAATTAATGCCTTAATTCGGGTGCGTAATTTGTCGCAATACTTTGTTGGTGAAGTTTGTTTAATTCAACTGGTAAAAGTAGCACAAATGGTAAACATTATTTAGTGTGTGTTATTCATGTGTTATTTTTGTAAAAGAGTAATTCATTCAGTGTTCACAACAGGTGTTTTAAAAATGTGTTTAAAAGTGGAATGTTTACAGTATATACAACAACTTATTCGGAACGATAACCTCGATAAGATCAAACGAATTATGTATTGTTTGCTTGTCATGTGGGTAATCCTTACACGTAACAAACAACAAACAAACCACAAGGTAGTCCACATCGTATGGCCCAGAGAGGTAATAAAAGCTCGGAAAAAATCAGACACTCAGCGAGCTACTTCTGTTCTCCGACAGGGCCTATTTCTCCCACATGAAAGTTAGCTGCAACAGAGTCGCGCTACCCCAAAGTCAAGGAATATATTAGATTTTTCTCTCTCATTACTTTATTGTCCCATCCCAAGGTAGTCCACATCTTATGGCCCAGAGAGGTAATAAAATCTCGGGAAAAAAATCAGACAGTCAGCGAGCTACTTCTGTTCCCTGACATATGGCCCATCATGGCCTATTGCCTATTTTCGCGGATAGGTGTGATATTGTGAGAGACGGACTGAATGACACTTGACTTAAAGTGTGAAGCGACTAGAACACCAAAAGCGTTTCTGCTTCAAGACAGGCCTTCGCACTTAGGCTGTGTCTGTGACGAGCTGGAAACATAAGTTAAATCAAAGCGTGAAATGTGTTCGATGTATTTTTGATTTCTTCAACATTAATTTTGTTTAAATTGCAGTTTGGGTATAACCGTGGTCCCTCTTATATACTGATAATGGTAATAGTAATCATAAACAAGTCGCGTAAGGCGAAAATACAATATTTAGTCAAGTAGCTGTCGAACTCACAGAATGAAACTAAACGCAATGCCATTTTTCAGCAAGACCGTATACTCGTAGCATCGTCAGTCCACCGCTCATGGCAAAGGCAGTGAAATTGACAAGAAGAGCGGGGTAGTAGTTGCGCTAAGAAAGATAGCACGCTTTTCTGTACCTCTCTTTGTTTTAACTTTCTGAGCGTGTTTTTAATCCAAACATATCATATCTATATGTTTTTGGAATCAGGAACCGACAAGGAATAAGATGAAAGTATTTTTAATTTGATTTGGACAATTTAATTTTGATAATAATTTTTATATATTTATTTTTCAGAGCTTGTTTTTAATCCGAATATAACATATTTATATGTTTTTGGAATCAGCAAATGATGGAGAATAAGATGAACGTTAATTTGGATCGTTTTATACATTTTTATTTTTTTTTACAATTTTCCGATTTTTAATGACCAAAGTCATTAATTAATTTTTAAGCCACCAAGCTGAAATGCAATACCGAAGTCCGGGCTTCGTCGAAGATTACTTGACCAAAATTTCAACCAATTTGGTTGAAAAATGAGGGCGTGACAGTGCCGCCTCAACTTTCACAAAAAGCCGGATATGACGTCATCAAAGACATTTATCAAAAAAATGAAAAAAACGTTCGGGGATTTCATACCCAGGAACTCTCATGTCAAATTTCATAAAGATCGGTCCAGTAGTTTAGTCTGAATCGCTCTACACACACACACACATGCACACACGCACATACACCACGACCCTCGTTTCGATTCCCCCTCGATGTTAAAATATTTAGTCAAAACTTGACTAAATATAAAAAGATAAAACAATAATAAAGTTTTGTTATGTATTGCAAATCCTGACATGGTTCTGGGCGTTTCACAAAATTAATGTGTTAACAAAATTACAAAGCAATGTACATAATGAACATTTTAAAACAAAACCATTTTCTCCCTATAAAAATCAACTAGTACTGTGGCATCAGCATTAACAGGGAAAACAAATATGAAAATTATTAAAAGCACAATCACCTACAAGATGCACATTATAATACATTATTTATCCAGAA
>NC_090245.1:33617430-33637430 GCF_037325665.1 Littorina saxatilis | reverse complement strand
GGATTAGTAAGTCATATGATGTTGGGGCGGGGCCAATGAACTAATGTCAACACAGTAAGTATCAACCAATGTTTGGCTCCGCCCCCACATCACGTGGACTGGGTGGCCGAGTGGTAACGCACTTGCGCTCGGAAGCGAGAGGTTGCGAGTTCGACCCAGGGTCAGGGCGTTAGCAATTTTCTCCCCCCTTTCCTAACCTAGGTGGTGGGTTCAAGTGCTAGTCTTTCGGATGAGACGAAAAACCGAGGTCCCTTCGTGTACACTACATTGGGGTGTGCACGTTAAAGATCCCACGATTGACAAAAGGGTCTTTCCTGGCAAAATTGTATAGGCATAGATAAAACAATGTCCACCAAAATACCCGTGTGACTTGGAATAATAGGCCGTGAAAAGTAGGATATGCGCCGAAATGGCTGCGATCTGCTGGTCGATGTGAATGCATGATGTATTGTGTAAAAAATTCCATCTCACACGGCATAAATAGATTCCTGCGCCTTGAGTCCGAGTCTGGAGATACGCGCGCGATAGAAGACTTCATATATATAATCACGTGACCCATAAACCCATCGCCTGTAATTAGATCATACTATTACCGCTTCAGTTCTGAGACATCCTGCTTGCTGGCGCGCGCGCAGAGAAAAAAATTCCCTCTTTATCTTCGCTTTTGATGCTCATCCTATTGTTGTTGGCACTCGGGTTTGTTTGTTTGTTTGCTTAACGCCCAGCCGACCACGAAGGGCCATATCAGGGCGGTGCTGCTTTTGACATATAACGTGCGCCACACACAAGACAGAAGTCGCAGCACAGGCTTCATGTCTCATCCAGTCACATTATTCTGACACCTGACCAACCAGTCCTAGCACTAACCCCATAATGCCAGACGCCAGGCGGAGCAGCCACTAGATTGCCAATTTTAAAGTCTTAGGTATGACCCGGCCGGGGTTCGAACCCACGACCTCCCGATCACGGGGCGGACGCCTTACCACGAGGATTGGAACTCGGGTAACAGGGAGCGAAGGGCAGTGCCCCACCTAGTGATCGAGTGCCACAACCCAGACTTTTCCCTTAATATATACATAGGTTTTAAACATCGAACGCAGAAGAAGAAGAATACATAGGTTTTAAACTCCTGCTTCCGGATTATACAAAACACATTAAAACATGTATTAAACAATGGCGACTGGACGCGAGAGGGAACAATAAAGAAACCAAA
This sequence comes from Littorina saxatilis, assembly GCF_037325665.1. Lineage (NCBI taxonomy): Eukaryota > Metazoa > Mollusca > Gastropoda > Littorinimorpha > Littorinidae > Littorina > Littorina saxatilis. The sequence goes on along the minus strand of NC_090245.1, from coordinate 33,636,217 downwards.
AAGCAATGTACTCACGTTAAAATGACGAACACGGAACGAATAACAGCGACGTTTCGACCTAAGGGTCTTCTTCAGGCACAAAAACACAAAAATACACACACACAAAAGAAGAAGAAAGACGATAGAACAAATGAAGAGAAGAATAACTCACAAAACAACTGCACTGCACAAACCAACAAATGACAAAGACACAACACTTCGAATTAACCTAAAATAAATCTCATAACAAAATAATTGTAATCATTTTTTTTTTTTTACAGGAATGTATATGTTTCTGTGTTTGTTTTTGTTTTAATACAAAAAAAACCGTGATCAAATAATCAGAACTCTTTCAAAATATTCTGAATAAAATATATTAAATGCAATAACTTTTGTTTTCTTTAATTCAAATAAATGTTTTAGTTTAACTGCATTTGAATAGAAACTGAATTCTGATGAAAGCAGTTACTGTAAAGTCATTTGAAGTCACATGATAAAAATCACATCGTTTAGTTGAGCAGACCAAAAAGTGCAGAGCTAAAATATGTGTATGAATCTGTGTGAAAATCCAGTCCGTTTGTCCACAGGGATGCTAGGAAGCAGTCAAATGGGGTCGCTCAATCTGCTCAAATCCAGTCAAATGGGGTCGCACGGGCCGACAAATGGGGACGTCCCCGTTTGTCGGAAGCGTCCCCATTTGACTGCTCTCCAGTGACAATCGTCCCCATTTGTCGGTAAAACCACCTACACACACACACACACACACACACACACACACACACACACACACACACAGTAAGCATAGGTGAAACTATGCAAGAAAGCGAGACCCTGGATCTGCCAAGAAGTCTCGGCCCGCTCACAATAACAATGACCGAGACTTTCAGTAATTCCTTTGCGTGACGTCTAACCCTCTTACGTCATAATGTGACGTCTTCAAATAGTTTCTATCACACACGTCGAACACTTTTGACCGAGACTGACGTAATCCATAGACTCGGAAATGTTAAAGTTTCTACCACAGACATACACACATACATACATACATACATACGCACGCACGCACAGACAGACAAAGTTTATCATCGCATAGGCTACACTTACGTGAGCCAAAAAGAGTCCCAGTCTGCACAGCAAGCAGTCAGGATCAAATCAAATCAAATCAAATCAAATCAACTTTACTATGTTGATGTTGATATTTAGTATGTGTCCAAGTCGAGGGATGGTCTGATACCATGTGAAGATCTCAGCAGATCGGGGATAGTTAACCGCACTGTTTTCACTAAAAAAAAAGGACTGTGCCTTTTAAGCAGCATTAACTTTCTAACCCCCCCCCCCCCCCCCCCTTCGTCTCCCGTGCTTTATAAAAGTTCAAAGGACATTCGCTGTAATGTAATTTAGAAACACCTGCAATGATTTAATTGCTCGAAAATGCCCTGTGAAGTTTAATCAGCGAGCAGTTTTCTTTGTCTACCAATCTCCTGTGTCAGGAGTCCCGTTCGTCATCATATTTTATTTAGTCCTGATAGATATGCATTCGTCAAATGAGATTAAACCCGTTCAATTGAAGAAGTCAAGCCTGTAATCTAGCAAACGCATGCACATTCCTTGCCGTTCATGTTGTAGCCAAAAGGCCGTTAAAAAAGTTAGAACAGCAGGTAAAATCTGTTAGTCACTTTTCCAGTGAGCCACCAGGAAGCAAGGACTCGGCCAAAAGATGGGACTTTGAGATCGAGAGGGCTGGGTATTTCCGCCATCCCGGGGTATTTATGTCGTTTTGCCGGTCATCAGCAAGTCGACGACTCTATTCTCCCCGCCAGACCATCACAGGCATTTACGGGGAGGAAGTGAAAAGACTCATGTTCCACTGTCATTCTGGTCCACTGGGCTATACCTAATGTTCTGGCCCCTCCTTTGCGCGTGTGAGTGTGTTGAAAGTACCCGCTTGCTTTGAGAACTGTCTCCTCTGCTCAGTCCATCCAGCCGTAAAGCCGACTGACACCCACAACGAGAGATCTGAGAGATTGTTGTTTTCTTTATCAATGTGGAGGACAACAGGAACATGTAGGTGCCATACTGGTGAGCTAATTATTGGCTATTTTACAACAGGAGCGGGCGAAAAACAAATTGGGGGAGGGGGAGAATTAGGTGAGAAGAGAAAGTTTTCTGGGCCCAGGAAGGGAAGAGTTTTTGAATGTTGTACACTGTAACCGGATTCCGGTTGACTTCCTTCATAGCGAATCCTGTGGCTTTTGTCGTTTTCTTGGCTACAAAATGAGCGCGGATACACTTCACAATAACCAGCAATAACTGGGTTGACAGCATCACAGTCCGTCTCCACTCAAGCTGCCTTTCAACTGCTCTTTCAGGTTCGCTTTATTTTTTCCCCCAGTATTTCCATGTGTATCGGTTCAATGACAAATCGCGCATTTCCTTCAGGTGGTCCCCCTTTTTTCTGTTATTTTACGGAAGGGTAACTTACGAGCCGTTCTCTTCCGTCTTTTGCGGTTTCGTGTTAATTTCCGCAAATAACTGACCTCATTACTTGAGTGGAAATGCTAATGTGGTTTCGGTTTATCGGAGAAATTTCCCCTCCAATTTTCACAAGAGCACACATCAAAACTAAAACTAAACGAACAGTAGGCCTACCACCACCAGATTAAAAAGAAAAGAAAAGAAGAAAAGGCTAAAAAGAACAGAGAGAGAGAGAGGGTGGGGGTGGGTGGGATATTTCATGTGGCCCTAATAATGCAGTGGGTAGCAAGTGTAGTTTATGCAGTTCTGTTGACAAAGAGTCATACAAAAACAGTTGTCCCCGTCGCGATATAACCTTCGTGGTTGAAAACGACGTTAAACACCAAATAAAGAAAGAAAGAAACAGTTTGTCCAAAATTAAACCCAGCTCCAACCGCTTTGTACACCTGTGGCCTTCACCACGCCGAAACGTGTTGCACGATTGGATCACATTAAAATCAGAGCTCTTTTTGTGGGTGATGGTCGCATACCCGCAGAACCAAGCGCTCTTTCCTTGACTTTTCACCCGTTTCTTTGTTTTTTCAACTGCATGTAGTTCTTTACTGAGGATCTGTTCTGTTATTATTCCTTGTGCACTCACCCGCAAAACAAAAGACCCGTATTTGCGCTTAGAAGACGGCAAACAACATCGCGCATCAAAACGGCATTGCAAAATGAATGTGAATTCAACTGCTGTCACCGCCTGATGTTTCCCAGTCAAAAGGGGCCTGTTATGGAAGCATAAAAGTGATACCAGAAGACCTGTCGGATGTTTTTCAGAAGATGTCAGTTCCGCTTGATGCAAGCATTAATGATGTTTTCATTTCTGTGGCTGTTTCTCAGGGCAGAAAGGACACGTTTCCGCTTCGAAGACATGAAAATCTGAGAAAATCAGATCCTGAAAGGGAGGGAGTGTTACAATTGAGGTACATTAATAAACGTTATGAACAGAAAATATGAAAAGGCATGGTGTAAAAGGGTGAGTGGGGGGGGGGGTCTTTAAAAGGGGGGGGGGGGGGTTCCTTGTATTTTGACGAAACTCTCCGAAATAAAATTTCAGCTGTGACGATGGAAAATCAGATTGCAGACAAAACCGTTTGGTAAATGTTCTAATTCAGGTTTTTTTCTCAGTTTTGTTCTTTTTCTCTCTTTCTAAATTGATATTTAATCTTAACTAAACGGAGTCAACAGAGCGGATTGTATTTGTAATGCTAATTTTGCTCGCCTAGTGCGGTAGGGGGGATTTCGTCATCACAGGTGTCGCAACAAATATATCAAGGATTTAGATCGATCTTCCTTTTACGTTTGTCATGCCAAAAGAAAGCTTAGATAGTACACACACCGATAATTGTAAGTTCTTGAGAGAGAGAGAGAGAGAGAGAGAGAGAGAGAGAGAGAGAGAGAGAGAGAGAGAGAGAGAGAGAGAGAGAGAGAGAGAGAGAGATCTGAGAGACAGACGGGGTAACAGTCTGCGGGTAGACTATCCTATCAGACGAAATAAGTTAACAAATCTTAATTATTTTGCTGGACTTTCATTTGCAATGGCCTTAGGAATTGAAGGGAACATGGAAACGCACCGAATCATTATTATTTGTATCAATTACGGTATTGTTTCCTAAGTCCTAGCTAGCTTAAATATTTAGAATTCCATCATCAACAACCCATGGTCACTTTGATTAAATGTACATAAAATATCATGGAGTACATAGGTAGATAAAAACGGCTAAGATTTCACCTTCTTCAGGTTATTTATATGGTGTGTTGTTGTCGTTGAAACAAAAAATTTCCATCAATTGTGTTCTCAAGGATTACACCATTACACCGTCAGTCACAGCCTTTTGCTCTCCTATTTCGATTTGGTCATTCGTAAACGGTCTGCGTTTGTCCGGTAGCATGAATATTCAACATCGGAGGCAAGGTAAAGCAATATAAAGACGTCGAGCTGTATGGCCGTTTAAACAATCACGATTAAAAAAAAATGTAAACAAATTAAAAATCCTCCGCTGTCGACTCGGGGTCTTAAAACTTCACAGATAGAGTCGCGCGAATTCATTAATTACCTGATAGGAAATGCACACGGGCGTTCCTTTGTTGTGGTCCGTCCGTCTGCTTGAATGGGCCACGTGGTGCTATTTTGTCACAAGTGTAGCTTGGTTTCTTTCATCTCACTATTTTCTCAGCCTCTGTTTGGCAGAGTGGCGAAGGTGAGCGGATTTAGCAGTCAGCGGGCTTCAGAGGCCATGTTTGGACTTTATTCTTTGAGTTGCTCGCTTGATGGAGATGCTGTCTAGAAGGATTTGTCTGGGGGAAATCTATGCAATTCGTTGCGCTAGCACCCAGAGCGCTTAACGCTTCACATCACAGGAATTGTCATTTCTGTGTGGACTTTTTTTTGCAATATTGAGTCGACGACGCCGTCATTCTTCTACGCGAAGGTTGAGGTTTTAACCTCTTGAAAAGCCCGGAAAATGTTTGTCCTTGATCACTTTTCATGGGATTTTTACGGATGTGAAATAAAGCGGCTCTCTCATTCTTCCGCGGCTGGAGCTTGAGGTTTTAAAACGTGTGAATACCCCGGAACATTTTTGTTCTTGATCACTTTTCATTGGGAGTTTTACGGCAGAGGAATAAGGCTGCTCTCTCGTTCTTTCGTGCTAAAAGGTGACACTTTAAAACCCCTAACATTTTTGTCGTCAAGCTCTCCACGGGATTGTATGGAAGCAATAAGAACATTGGATGAAGACCCGAGAGCGTGCCATGCCAAACAAGCAGGATTGCAGAGGTAGCCTACCTAATTGCAGAGTAGGGGATGGTGTGGGGGGTGGGGGGTGTTGGGGGTACAGTGTAGTGGGTGGGTTGGGGGGAGAAGGGGTAGAGGTGAGGGGGAGGTAGTAAAGTGTAGTGGGTGGGTTGGGGGGAGAAGGGGTAGAGATGAGGGGGAGGTAGTAAAGTGTAGTGGGTGGGTTGGGGGGAGAAGGGGTAGAGATGAGGGGGAGGTAGTAAAGTGTAGTGGGGGTAAAGGGGGCACTCACGAGAAGGGGGAGGGATGGGGGGGTGTGGGTGGTAGAGGTTTAGGAGGTGTTAACCGGATCATATCGTTTAACCGTCGATCAGACCGGAGAGGGATAAACACCGGGTACCTACTTTACAAGGCATTAACATCCAGCCCTAATTGCTGGTGTCCGCTTTACAAAGCGTTAGACTCCATCACTCACTCTCCCACCTACCCGGCTACAGATCTCTTTTTGGGCTGACACTGTTCAGCGTTCGCTGGACTACAGACTGTCGGGCAAAATGGCTTAGCACTGGCGACCCTGAAAGTCCGGTCTCCTCTTTCTCCCCTGGCACTGACCGCTGCCGTCCATCTGGCTTGCGTCTGATGACCTCCGCTCGGACTCTATCAGGATTAGATAGTGACGTAGACTCTGCTTGTCCTCGCCCGGTTGTCGTTCTTGTTAGGCGTTGTCTCCCTTTCTGTTGGGGGGTATTGTGCGCTGATGAACGGCATTGTGTCCCCTTTGCCTGCTGCCTTTATGGTCACGCGAGACGAGAGTGTGTTGGTCTTTGTGCGCCTAACATGCGCTAAAGACTGTATTGATAGCGTTTTAATGTTGACGAATCCTCCCCCGCTGATGACCAACGATCTCTCTCTCTCTCTCTCTCTCTCTCTCTCTCTCTCTCTCTCTCTCTCTCTCTCTCTCTCTCTCTCTCTCTCTCTCTCTCTCTCTCTCTCTCCCCCCCATCCCCCACCCTCCATCCGTCCTTCTTATCATCTCCTCCCATCTCCTCCTCCTTTTTCTTCAACCCCCACCCCCTCCGGACCGTCCACTCGCCAAGATCTCCGCTTTCAACAAAAAGCAGAGCGTTTGTTCTTTTTAGTCACCGTTCTCAAACAAAACAAAATGTTTCTACACTGACGCTGTTCTGTTCATTACTCTCGGTCATTTTGTGTCCACGCGGCCAGAGGATTAACGAGGGGTGGTAGATAAAGTCACCTCTTGAACGCTGACCCTAATGAAAGTCAAACAAACCTAATCTGTGAACTGCAGCGCGAAAAGAGAGAGACCATGGACCCTAGGGCGTTAAAAAAAATGGTGTTGAAAGACCAGTGGACAGCGGCCGAGGTGGTGTGGACAAGGGGAACAGATGTCCACTTCAGTGTCCGGCTGCGAGATGGACAGGCAAAAACACAAGGCGGGGGACTAAGTGTACCCTCCTTCACAGCTGCGAAGGGAGTTGGAAGTGTATGTAGGCGGGCACTCTCTCTTTCTCTCTCTCTCTCTCTATGTCTCTCTCTCTCTCTCTCTCTCTCTCTCTCTCTCCCCCTCCCCCCTCTCTCGATCTCTCTTTCTCTAGCCAGCTCTTTGCTTTTTAAATTCTACTTGGTCTTCCCGCTCGTGTACGGACGGTATGGCGCGAGACTGTTGGCCAGTTGTCGGTCCGGGTGGCCAGTTGTCGCCCTTGGGCTGATAGGTTGTCGCCCCTGGTGCCAGAAGAGTCATGAAGTCAGCAGATGCTGTGTCTCTTGTGACCAAGGTGATGACCGTGTCTATTCTGCACCACCACCACTACTACCACCCCTACACACAATGTCTCACCCACCACTTTTCCTTCCTCGTCACTGCTCTTTTAACTGCCGCGTCTCAATTTCTTTCATGGCCATTATCGCGAGATAAGGAGAGAGAGAGAGGGGGGAGAGAGAGAGAGAGAGAGAGAGAGGGGGGGGGAGAGAGAGAGAGAGAGAAACAGACAGATACATAAATAGATGTACAGACAGACAGACAGGCAGTACAGACAGACTGACAGGGTTCAGCATATGGGATAAAATAATACTGTGAGGTTGAGGTGTTAACGCGTCAAATGTGAATTAAAGGGGCGCTAGCCTTTTCAATCTTGCGCCATAACTTACCCATACTCTGGTGGTCTTGTATGGTCTTTTACGGTTGTGATAAATTGGATTTCACACCAGAGTGACAGCAGAAGGTTTGCTTTTCATCCTAACTTTACATACTAAAGGGGGTGTGGGTGGGTGGGCTGGCGGAACATGAAAAAAAAATGCCAACTGGAAATCGTGTGGGGAGAGGTGATGGGTGGGGCTGGAACTGATGAACTTAAGGGTGGGTGGTCGGTCGGTTGGAAGGGGTGGCGTTTCCAAGGGTGGTAGAGTGAAGTGAGGTGTGATGGGGTGGACACAGCATCATCAGCACGTCCCCGACAATTAACGGCTGTAATTCACATGTCCAGCTTACCCGTCAACCCTTCTGTCCACTTCAGGTTAACATAGAAAGGGGACATGCTTGAGGTACTCGTGTCATAGTGTTTTGGGTTGTGGCACGAAAGAAGAAAATCTGAAGAATTCATCATTTTAGAGAAAAATAACAACTTACTGTCGTCCAATCACGGAAGTTTCAAGAAACCTGGACAGAATTCTCATGCTTTTCACTCCTCACGCTCAGACAAAAAAAGCGTAAGCTCGTTCTTTCAAAATGAACTGCAATTAAATGAACGAATGAGCAAGAGAGAGAAAGAGAGAGAGAGAGAGAGAGAGAGAGAGAGAGAGAGAGAGAGAGAGAGAGAGAGAGAGAGAGAGAGAGAGAGAGAGAGAAAGAAAGAAAGAGAGAGAGAGAGAGAGAGAGAGAGAGAGAGAGAGAGAGAGAGAGAGAGAGAGAGAGAGAGAGAGAGAACAAATGTCAACGTTGCAGCGCTCCATCAATTTTATTAATTCGCATAAATAGTTTAAATCACAGTTTGAAACTTAGGCGTGTGACGATTTAAAGGAAGTTGAAACTTTATCGCAAAAGTGGATGTTACTGACATACTTCTAATAGTTTTGATCTCTCGGTGGAATATGTATTGACTGTTCCGCTGATAATTTCCTTGACACCCATAAAGAGTTCAGAGTCGTCTCAAAAGAAAACACAAGCGCGCTCACGCACACACACACAGACACACACGTTCCACGAGGAACCCATGTTCCCTTTAGGGGTTCATCAACAAGGTCCAAGCGGTCACTAGCTCACGACCTTCATCATTAGTGCGCGTGCGACACGTGCGGTGACCCAGTTAGCTGACACTCAACAGACTGACAGCACGTGCACTGATGATCACTGAAGAAGAACAGCGTGTGTTGGAGGCTTGACCGAGACCATCTAAGAGGACAGTAACAAGGAAGAAGTCGTCTGTGAGTGTTTTAACCATCATTGTGAGGTCATTAACAGCCCGTTTTACTCTCGTTATTTCTGTTTCATTTTCTTCTTGACCGGTCGTCAACAAATATGGTTGGCTTGTGAGTCCTCACGTTGAAGTACATGTATCTGCCTTCTGACGATCGGTCATTATCGTCACGTTTTGTTTAATTTGTTCTTGATCGAGTCAAGGTCGATGAGCATAAGTCGAATGAAATTCAGATAGAACAGCAGCCGCAAAACAGCTACATTATTTACAGACATTCTCAAAGTCCTTTGGATTTATTGGATGCATCTGTTTGTTTGTTTGTTTGTTTGTTTGCTTAACGCCCAGCCGACCACGAAGGGCCATATCAGGGCGGTGCTGCTTTGACATTTAACGTGCGCCACACACAAGACAGAAGTCGCAGCACAGGCTTCATGTCTCACCCAGTCACATTATTCTGACACCGGACCAACCAGTCCTAGCACTAACCCCATAATGCCGGACGCCAGGCGGAGCAGCCACTAGATTGCCAATTTTAAAGTCTTAGGTATGACCCGGCCGGGGTTCGAACCCACGACCTCCCGATCACGGGGCGGACGCCTTGACCACTAGGCCAACCGTGCCGGTGGATGCATCTGTGCCGTATGGGACTCTCAATTAAAACATAAAAGCAATACATTCGAAACCCATCACAAACTTTACTATGTTCCCCAAAGGTTCACATTTCATTAAAGGGTGGGTTTTTTTTTAGGTTTTTTTTTAAGACGTGGAACAGTCACTTCAAACCCGCTAATGTTTTATCCATGGTTGCTCCACGTGCGGGGGGAAAAATGTACGAGGCACATGCAAGAGTCCAGACAAAATTAACCCAATTAATTATGAATGAACTTCTCTTTTGACACATTATCTCTGACGTGCACCCTCCCCCCGTCCGCACAGCGGTGCCACAGGGGTCAGAGATTAGATGGACAGGGGCAGGCAACTCGTTCATCGCAGACAAAGGGAGCTAATGCAACATTGATCTTTGACCCTCGGCGCCTCGTGCATTACGCAGGACACGGGACAATGGAAAGCGGCCATCATTTGTCCCCTTTATCCTTTTAAGTTTTTTTCAGGCGTCACAGTGAGGGTGGAAGTGGGGAAAGATTGGCTTAATTTGTGGAGTTGTGAGTTTATCTTGAGGCCAGCAGCTTGTGCTGGACGTGGTCTGGGGTGAAAAGATGTTCATGGCCCTCTTTGGTTTGAAAACCATCTTGATCAAGCCATGTCCGCCCTGGTAATTTAAGGCATTTCTGACTGTCTGTCCTTGTGAAAAATTCAAAGTCGTTAGGGATCGGGTCTGCAGGCGTCCTGGGGCTTTGATAACAACCCCTATAACTGCTGCGACCTCTCCTTAATCGCCTCCACACCCACCTCTCTCTCTCTCTCTCTCTCTCTCTCTCTCTCTCTCTCTCTCTCTCTCTCTCTCTCTCTTTCTTTCTCTCTCTCACTCTCACTTTCTCTGTAGTTTTCATTTGTTTCGGAAAATTGAGGCTACTTCGTGTTTTTGCAATACATGCTGATCCGCTGGTTATCGACGGAGAGCTGACTATTCATCTCCTATTGTACGCTCGGCATTCGTCTGTCTGTCCTGTTCACATGGATACTCTAACCTAACGACAGTTCCTCATGCCGTTCGGCTCTGGATGTCCAGTGAAACTTCATGGCTTTATGCACATAATAATAGAGTTTAGGTTTCTGTATTACATGTTATTTCACATCTGATCATGAAGTTTCACTGGACATCCAAAAAACTTCATGGCTTTATGCAGATGATAATAGCGTTTAGGTTTCAGTGTTCCATGTTATCTCACATATAATTTTGACTCCCCTCTTGGAGAAAGACCTTTCCAACAATACGGACAATTAATTCTGAATGCGGACATATCATACATCTGGCTGGACAACAGACATTAGAGTACGCTTATATTTCACTTTCCCTCTGCAGAGTGGACGTGTCTTTCTCCCTCCTGATTTTGACTTATTGGGCGCCTTTTGTGAGCGTTATATAGTGGTCAGTGTACATTATTGTGCCAGTATCGGATGACACTGGTCAACCTTTGTTAGTGATCATGGAAACAGAAGAGAAGCCCATGCATTCTTTAACAGAACGTTACCAAGAGTAGAAGGTTGATTTTGTTACGGTCGTGTGTTTCGCCGATCTAATCGGGATTAGTTTCAGGTCTCCAATACACAACTCCTGGGTAATAATCATTACCTGTCCGCTCAACACTGGTCGTTTCGTTGCGTCCACCATTACAAATTAACGAGTAAGTCACACTTCCTTTTGCGGGGCCCTATTCTTCCGGCGGAAAGGGAATCGCACTTCCGCTAAAGGGAGACTATTCTTCCGCTGGACAGCAATCCGCGCTCAGTTTGGCAGAGAGCACAGATTAATGAGGGAGCCACACGACCATTCACGTTTTATTCACCGAGTCCACATCGTTGATTGAATGTGTGAATTGTAGGACACTCGGTGCTATTTATTCTCTCACTGATGATAGTGCAGAGCGTTGTGGGAGGGGGGTAGCTGTTTAACAGTGTTGGTGAAAAAAAGGCGTAGCAGTCATTCCTTCAGTGATGAATCTAACAGCCTTCCCTGTGATAAATTTAGCCACCTACCCGGGGTATTTGTCACCCGAGTCAGGCTTTGTAGCATCGCTCGTGCGCAACGTTGGCCGGGTAAGGACGAGAGCCAGCGATGCAAGAGCGGAGATCCGGGTAGAATTTCTACCCGTCCATCTCACCTGGGGTGGCGCGGATAAATCAACGGGTACGCACGCGGCAGGTGCAGCGTGTCTGCTTCAGCACTGATACACCCTACTGAAGAGCGCATAGTGGAGGCTTTATTTTAGCCGACCCTGCATACGGCTGTATTTGGCTTAGATATTAGGTTTTTGCACTGGTCTTAGGTTTGGTTCGTTATTATTCTGATTCACCTTGGTGAAGAGTGCGCAGTCGGATCCTTCATCGTGAGGGGTTCCTTACAACTGGAGCCAGTTAGACTGTGACATTGCGTATATTATTGCGCTGGTCGTGATAGTATGTCAACATTTTACCGATACACCCCGACGAAGAGCGCTACATACGCTTCATGAACTTTAGTGGCTCTATTATATTATACAACTGGCGTGGGGCGATGAAGTATGGGTTATTACGCTGGTCCTGAGAATAGGTCAACCTTTGACATTTTCTATCACTCTGACAATGAGGGCGCATGCAGGAGGATCAGTCCCTCCTTTTGATTGGCACCTTGACAACTGGTGGCGTTGGGCAATGAAGTCAAGTTTGTAGCACTAGTCTTAACGGTGGATCAACATCTTTCGAGCTGCCATTTTTGCAGCCTCCACCACGGAGCGTCGTTTGTCTCGCAGTACAACACTACTTGCAGTGTAGTGACACTACTCACGTGCTCTTAGTACCCTCCAGTACCAATGGCTGACACAACCCACGCCCTTTAACGGGTAATTGAGATGGAAACCTATACCCGACTGCGGGAGACACCCCCACCCTTCTCAAGAAGAAGCTTATACGTCTGGCAGGTGGTTGCCTATTTCATACTGTAGTACTTCTGTTTGACTATCGGTTCTTTTGTGAGCGGTGAAAAGATTTATTTTATGGTGTGTTGTCGACCATGTCTTCGGGCAAAGTCACACACAACGTTTACCCTTTCTGTGTGTTTGTCATGCGCTTGTTTTATTCAGTCTACAAGAGGCAAGCTCTCTCTCTCTCTCTCTCTCTCTCTCTCTCTCTCTCTCTCTCTCTCTCTCTCTCTCTCTCTCTTGTCTTGTTTTCGACGATCATAAAAAACTTAAGATTTTGCCCTTAAAAGAAAGATTTAAATCAAATAAAGGCGTGCTCCTTCACAAAATCCTTTCCGGCCATGCACCGAGTGCTTTCATTACAAAATTTAAAGCCAAACCAAGCCGAAAATTCAACGTCCCCATTCCGCGGATAGATCTCTTTAAATCAAGTTTAGCTTATTCTGGCAGCGTTTTGTGGAATTCTCTGCCGGAATCAGTTCGAGTCCCAACAAGTCTCAATACTTTCAAAAAACACCTCTCATTACATTTAATGTCAAATTACGAAAAGTCACAGTGATGGAAGACTTCGTTCTGATTATTTTCATATTGATCATATCTGTCCATAAAGCATCAGTGTTTCATAACGCAAGAATGTATGTATAGCCTACAACGTGTATATAGCCATGTGAATAGTTTTTCTGCCTTTTTTATTTTCATTTTTTTTTTAAATTTTTCACTGTCATGCTTATCTTTTGTAATTGTTTTACGTTTGTATATCTATATATATATATATATGTATTTAAGATTAGAATAGTCCCTCTCTGGGCGAGGGCTGGTTGAAAAGAAGCTCGTTTATATTGCTTATGCCACAACCCTCGTAAAATAAAATTTGATTTGATTTGATTTGATCTCTCTCTCTCTCTCTCTCTCTCTCTCTCTCTCTCTCTCTCTCTCTCTCTCTCTCTCTCTCTCTCTCTCTCTCTCTCTCTCTCTCTCTCTCTCTCTTTCTATGATTCTAGTCGGGCGCACGCGTGAATATGTGTTTGTGTGAATGTAAAGGGCACATTGTAAGATTAAGCCTATGGCCTAAAATGTCTACCCTTTATGTGAATAAAATGTTCTAAGTCTAAGTCTAAGTCTAAGTCTCTCTCTCTCTCTTATCGCCCCATCACCAATTATGTTTTGGTATATTACTATTGATCAGTGTACATTCAAAGGAACAGGTGTTTGGGGGACCGGACATGCCACCATGACAACAATGACCATCAAGTATCATTAACTAGCATTGGTTGAAAGAGCCAGAAACAGTGTAAAAGCCGTACTAAATTATCCAGGTGAGATGCACTTGTTGTTAAATACATCTTCGTTGGTGGCTTGACGAGTAGCTTCAGGCCCTCTACCTCCCACGTATTCTTCCAAACCTTGCAGCGAGCACAAACTTCTGTGGTACCCCCAGTTTTAAGACCACAAAGAAATCAGAAATAAAATCAGGTCAAAAGGTAGGGAATCTTAAAACGGGGGTAATTTGTTCTGAACTGAAAATCTTTGAAGTCAAGGTCTAAAAAAGGGGAGGGGGAGTCTTAAAACAGCGGATATCTTAAAAAAAAATTAAAATAGGAGGGAGGTATTTCAGTTAGTAATCACTGACTTCGTCTCAGACAAGCAAGCCTGAAAAGTGGCTTAGCTAAAAAGAAGAAGAAAAAAACACAAAAGAAGCTAGGTTTCCCCGTTGCTCTGTCAGAGAAAAAGGGGGGAGAGTGAGCCGCCATTGTTATGAGAGGACCTCATTACTGATGCAGTCCGCTCGAGGGACTCTGTTGACGTGACGCAGGAAATCCTCTCTGACGTAAAGCTCTGGGGCGTCACGGCTGGAAACGGTAGGGGGTGTTACTAGGTGTCGTTAGCTAGAACAGGTAACTGCTCTTTTTTTCCCCCTTTTGTTTTGCTGAAGCGTGAAGTGATTCTGATTTTCTGCATGTATATGCGTCTGTTTGTTGGTTTTATTGTTAGTGAATGATCCTCAGCGGCAACTGATTGTGTCTTTGTTAAAAGGAGTCTTAAATGATTTTACAAATGTCAGTGGTAACACATTTCGAACATAGAGTAGATCAACAGTTGATGTGCTGCAGAGTAAAAGGCTTGACAAGAAAGGCTAGAGTACGTACGGTTTCTTTGAATCGGTTGACATTGTTCTCCGTACCACTTAGCTTTTGCTGCTGTGCAGGAGGACCCCCAGGGTCTGTTGAATACGGATACGGAGGGCGTCGAAAAAATGTCCCTTTCGATTACTGTTTTACGTATCCCCTATTGTACAGCAGAAGGCTTACGGTCGTTAATGTATGCTGCGGTAGGTCAAGTGTCGATGTCGGCGCGTGGCCAATTCAACCTGTCATCAGTATATCCTAGTCGTTGTTATCTCCCGCTGTTTCCCCTTGATCCAACCTGTTCTTACCTCCATCGTATGAACTGACTGGTCCACACCTAGCCATTACCTCCCTTGGCTGAGCGTGACATTTGCCTCCCTTAAATGCGGTATTACAACTGCAGTCCTTTTGAAGTTTCTCGTTCAAAACAGAAAGACAAGTTGATGTGTCGCCTAAGGTGGTCATGTTGACATAGGTGTCAGCGACAACGTAATATGAAGTAATGAGTCACGATCTGGTTCCGGCTTTTCACCTGTAGTCAAAGACAAAGCTAACGTTTAAAACCCCAGGAGAAAATATTTCCTGCTGCACCAGGTTAGGAAGATCAGTGTTCGGGTGACAGGTAGTGAACGAGAAGAAATGTGGAAACACTTGTTTTCAGATGACAAAATTATTTTTTTATTTTTTTTATTTAAAGTTTAAACCCTTCGGATGGTATACATATTTTTATTTTATTTTAGTGAGGGAACAAAACCCCATTAAATTGCCACACACTGAGGTTATCAACACACATCCTTCTTCCCGAAATCCTCTGTGTAATATAAAAAATGTACGTCGAAAACAAAGAGAGAGATAGAGAAAGAGAGAGAGTGGGGACTCTCTCTCTTTCTCTATCTCTCTCTGTCTCACACACACACACACATATCACAGTCTACAATGGCGGTCACGAACAGCGTGGCTAGGTGTGGTTGAAGTTTTTCTCGGCTTTGTGGTTTGAAGTCATGGCTTGTTTCAGCGGGACAGAAGGAAGAACATCACCTAGATCATGAACATTAATTAGATTCCTCGTGCAATGGGCGTTCGTTGATCAAAAGTTAAGCCACAACCATTCTTGTCGGAATTCCTCCCCCACAGCGGTGATCTGTTAAAACCGGTCCCCCGGAAAACACAAGTGACGCATGTCCTTGACGCGTCATTGTTCTGACGTCAAGGATGCTGTTCCGACTTGACACTCCGCGATGACGTAGGTTTGCATATGCATGAGATGATTTATTCATAGCCAATAGTGATAGATTACTTTTATTTGTTCTCGGTCATCTGTATAAAGAGTCTGGGTAAGGCGTGTTGGATATCAAGGAGCTAGGATTTCCATTGGGTTTGTTATCTGTGATAAAACAGCTTTGTTCGTGCTTGACAAGGGATGTTTTATTTCCGACACGCTTCGTTTGGTTGGAGGATGCGCGAGCAAAGTGATGAATCTTTTTTCTTGATGGAGAAATGTTGGACGACGGATTGTGTGTCTGGTCTAGTCTGGAACAATCTCTGTCTTCGAATTTGTGCCGTGATTATGTTGATTTGTATGTCTTACTCTACTGAATGTAAGGCGTTGGATTCTTTTCACGCAGTCTTCTACTTGGATCTCAGTTACAACAGCCATCTGAGCGAAGATCAACAGTAGTTACTATCTTTTTGTTTTGGTTGTTTTTGATGCTTTTAGTTTAAACAACTCTTTGATTTAATTGCTATATTTGCGATATGCGTTCACATGTGATATTCGGCTTTGCACTCAAGAATACTGAATTGATATTACGGTTTTTGTGGATAAAACTGTGGCGCTAAACAAAATTGCCGTTTAAAAAAACATTGTTGAGGAAAAACTGTCTTTGCGTCTTTCTGTGTGTGCTCAAAAAAGAGAAACACATCTTCTTCTTCTTGTCGTTCGCCAAAGAGAAACACATTATCGCCGCGATTCTGTTTTACATCGATAAAAATAATTTTCATATAATTTGAATTCATGCATATAACGACTCCTTGTCAAAAGAAACTTGCTGCTCCTAGCTGTTCGTGAGACTGGCACCAATCATTATGTTCGCTTGAGCAACGACAAGGAAAATTAGTGATGAACCGTTGACAGTTATGCGTCATAAACGCAGATGTTTTTTTCTTCGCAGCTTCTGGGTCAGTGGATTTTCTCTTAGGTGTCTTCCCGTCGTTACTTTTGCCGATACAAGGATCGCTGTTAGTCTCGGCTAACCTTCCTCTAAAAGGTCCTTTCTATCGGGTATCCAAGACCAAATTGGAAGGGACATAAAATGCTTATGATGATCGTGATTATATGTTAAGCCTCGGCAAGCATTCATAAGCCTACATCTGTTGAAGACGTTCATGACTTTGCTAAGTTTCCGCACTGTTTGAGATGGATGACGAATATGAAAGCTTGATGAGGATCATGAATTATATTGGTTTCTGCCCCCAACACAACCCCCCCCCCCCACCACCCCAACACACACCCCCCCCACCCCAACACACACACCCCCACCCCAACACACACACCCCTCCACCCACCCAACTCCCGACCGACCCCCTTTTTAACTGAGATGTAAAACTGACGAAGACTGATGAATTTATCCGGAAAAAGACTCTTGGAAGAAAACATAGGAAGAACCGATGTAATGTCTTCTTCTTATTCTGCGTTCGTGGGCTGAAACTCCCACGTACACTACGTGTTTTTTTGCACGAGTGGAATTTTACGTGTATGACCGTTTTTACCCCGCCATTTAGGCAGCCATACGCCGCTTTCGGGGAAAGCATGCTGGGTATTTTCGTGTTTCTATAACCCACCGAACTCTGACATGGATTACAGGATCTTTTTCGTGCGCACTTGGTCTTGTGTTTGCGTGTACACACGGGGGTGTTCGGACACCGATGAGAGTCTGCACACAAAGTTGACTCTGAGAAATAAATCTCTCGCCGAACGTGGGGACGAACTCACGCTGACAGCGGCCAACTGGATACAAATCCAGCGCGCTACCGACTGAGCTATATCCCCGCCCTCATGTAATGTCTGATGAAGGGTAACGTTTTAGTTCATTTGAGAAGCTCATTTTCTTCCTGCTTTCCAAAAGCCTTTTTCATACGTAAAAGGTGAAAAGAAACGATATAAATTATATTTATAAAATGAGCTAGTCGTTTCTATGCTGTCAGGGATATCGTTCTCATAAAGCACGCATGCAATCGTGACAACCCCTAATTTGAGAGAAGGCAATGTCTGTAAAGAGTTCAGTCTCTTCCATTCTTGACAGCCCCCCCCCCCCCCCCAACACAACACACACACATTCTCTCTCGCGCACACACACACACACACACACACACACGCACTGAATTTCATAAACTTTTACTTCGCGTTAATGCTTCTTTATCATAGACCTTTTCTTCGATCTCCAACGACGCGAATTAGACAAACTGAGCACGCGACTGTCATAGCTAATCAACGAAGCGTAAAAAATGGACGCTTGGAGATGACACGCGAACACACTCGTCCCTGTCCGCACCTCTTCGGGACAGGTGGTAAGGCTACGGTAGAAGAAATACATGGAGGGGAGTAGGGGGTGGGGGGTTGAAGGACTGAGTCTTTTACAAACAGCAGTCACACTTCCACCTCATGTCATCTCAGTCTCCCCAGCTCACTCACAGGCCGTCGTCTATTCATCACGCCGCCGCCGCCGCCTTCTTGTGTACGAAAGGGTATAAGAGCCATGTATTTTCCCTGCCATGCTTGTCCTTTATTTCCAGAAGGAAGAGGCAATATTTGCATTGTCGCTTCTCCGATCGTCTTCATTGAAGAGGTTATTGGTGATGCTCCTGTACATGTATCCCCCCTCTTCTTTCTTTTGTTTCTTTCGTCTTCTTATTTTCCGGGGTGGGGGGGGGGGGGGGGGTGAGGGTGCTGTCGTTGGGGAAGGGCAGGGGGCTTTGAGATGGAGGTAGGGGGTGGGGACGAAGACGCATACTTGTTATTACGCAAACAGTCTTTCCGCCCATTAATTTTGGATAGTGTTGAGATCTAGGACGAAACATTTTGTCTAGGGTGGGGAGAAGAAGGGCAGTTGGAGCGGGGCGTGGGGGTATGACAATCTGGCGCGTGCATGGATTGGGGAGATGAGGTAATATCATGTATCTTTCGTTATGTCAACAATTCTTCAGTTGATTGTTTGCCTTTGTATTGTCCTGAAGACTAGACGAAAACTCAGTTGTCATCCTCCACGGCACGTGCAATGAAGATCACGAAGAAGAGTGTCTTGTCATCTCTTTCCAAGGCTCGGTGAAGTTTTATTTTCCTCTGGCACGTGGACATCGTTATTGCAGACGTTATGGTGGCGGTTGTAGGTTACCCGTATTGTCTATCATCCTATTCTC
>NC_090245.1:33529930-33612430 GCF_037325665.1 Littorina saxatilis | reverse complement strand
CGTGTAACGAAAAGTAACTGGGGATATTATCCGTTTGCCTTGAACACTTGAACGTCATTGCTGATAAGCTTTGAGAATGACGAGAGGGTTTGAGTTCTTCCAATGTTTTGTAGTGCTTGCTTTGTTTAGTTGAGCACTATTTTCCTACTGCATGGTAGTGCCCCTCAAAAGGGGGTGTTGACCCTCACACTGCACCAACGTGGACGGTTTCAGTTTTACCTCTGAATGTATTTTTTATATGTTTGAAAGGTACGAATATTTCGAGAGAAAACAGCACATACTTTTGTCACCGGTCCCGCCTTCCCAACAAAGAAACACGAAACTTCATTATTTTGCGTAAAAAAGGACTTTGTATTAGCGGAGGTATCATTCTTTATATTTCAATTATCGTATGCAATAAGTTGATCCAACGATATTAAGGGTTCACCATATTAAGGTATTTCCTGGATCGTGTATGTCGATGAGAATGAGTATTATGGCTGTCAGAGTAAACCGAGAATGATCCTTATTTTAGATTACATTCATTGGTGTTGGGTAAGACGCTCCTGCTGCCATCACCTTTCCCGTGTACTCCCGGTTGACCGTATCTCGTTCAGTGGAACGGACTCGAAGTGCCGTTCGACCGTATTTGCTCATGTTTGGTTGTTTTTCATTTGTGCATTCCGATCATTGTACACACACACACACACACACACACACACACACACACACACACACACACACACACACACACACACACACACACACACACACACACACACACATTCAATTTGTTTGGCAACTGCGCCCACGTACACACGCACGATCAGGTAAAAGCATACGGTCAAACGACACTTTCCAATACGGTCAAATGCTACAACGCTTCGGTTTCCGTCACGGTTAACTGGACGGCGGCTACATCAATAATACGGTCAAACGAGATACGGTCAACCGGACCCTACCCACCTTTCTACCGTCGCGAATTGACCCCGAGAACACACTAGATCAAAAGCTCGGTTAAAAGTATCAAGCACACTACCCAATATTGACGGACTGTGTGATGATATCTTCTGCTATGGTCTGTTGAGACAGTAATATCAAAATCGAGACCGGAGGTCGAGATTTTGATATCACTGTCGAAACAGACCAATAGCAGAAGATATCATCACACAGTCCGTCAATGTTAGATATATTGCTATTTCTCTGGACACTTTGTATTCACTGTAAAGAAATTACCAAAGTATTTGTCTCAGTTTTGGCTGTTCCATATCCCTCCCTCTGATTATTATTTCTTTTTGTTCACTCTTTTCTTGTACTTTCCAGTATTTCCAAATGTCTGTTCTTTCAAAAAGTAATTAGTCACTTGCTCAACTAAATTCTGGCATAATTGCATTTTCATATATATTCTTTTGTTTTTAAATGTAGGTGTCTTTGTTTTTGTAGTGGGGAAGCTATAAAGAGGTCGTTGATATCAAAATTGATATCGACGGAAATGTCGTCGATATCACTTTTGTAATGAGCTCAGTTCTGCCCAATTGACCAATGGAAATCTACGTAACAATATGAAATAGCAATATTGTTGTATATTGACCCTACTCCTCTCTTCCCCCTCTCGTGGCACCCCATCGAACCCCCGGCCGGCCCCCACCCAACCCCCTCCTACCCTTCCGACACACACAAATAAATCTCGTATATATGACAAATAGTGTTATAGAACTTTACTTCTTCTTTTTGGTTTCCTGTGACAGCTGGAGATCCAGGGGAACATGTGTTGTAATTAATTTTTAGCGAACTATCGGCGACATGGTCAACCAAGCAAAATATACTTAGACACCACAGAAGAAGAGGCGGAAACAATCATCATTTCAAAGAAAGAGAGACAGAAAGACAGAAAGAAACCCAAAGGAAAAAAAATCTTTGGTGATCGAAGAACCCTTATAGACTAAAGAACTCTTGGTGACAATCTTAAGGGCAAACAGTAGCCACTTAACGGAGGTGATAACAATAAAAACAAAAATAAGACGCCCTGCAGGGTTTCAAAAAGTAGCCATGGAACAGAAGCCATTATAGGAACAACGTGACACAGTAGCCACCCAACAGAAACAGTGTCACACAGTAGCTAACCGACAGAAGCCAATCAAGTGGAGGCGTGTAAGGCGCACGTGCCGGGACCCCAGAAAGGTGAAGAAACAGGGAGGGAGCGACGAAGAAGCGACAATTGACCTAATGGGTCCCATCTTCACACGCCATGAGGGTCATTTGAACTGTTGCTGAATAGCCATCACTAATAGCAATACAGCCCTGGGGCTATGCTCTCTTATTTTACTGGATGTTTTGTTTCATTTTCGGTCTTCGTGATGTTGTGTCTGAAATGGGGAGGGCTGGGGGTTCCATTGTTAGAGATCTTGAGACCTAACTGTGTCTTTTTTCACAGGTTGTACAGTTTCTTCTTTGTATGTAAGGGAAAGTCGCCAATCCCGGAACAGTCGGCCAACTTGGAACACCTCAATATGCGATCAACGGGAAACAATTCATGAACAATTGTTTTGCAGAAATGTCTTGTGACATTCCTTGATATTATTCCAGCCAAAAAAATGACTACTGCGGCAAAAAAAAAAAATATGGTACGTGTTTTAAACTTTTCTTCCTTCTTCTTCTTATTTCTACCGTCTACAATTCGTATTATTACTCTTTATCTATATACGTTCACGTAAAATGTTGATTGCTGTGATAAACCTTCATAAATTTGCAATAACTTGAACGGAAAAAAAGATTTGAAACGTCACGTGTATCCAACAGAAAAACGCGAAATCCATGCAGGTGCCATGCGGCAATGATGGAACACATAAGAGAGGCAAACATGGAACAGTGTTCCAGCTTTGCCGCATTCTGTTCCATCTTACCCTCATCAAACAATAAACAGATCACTGCTGTTTTATTCACGTATTCAATTCTCTTTTCGGTTTTGTTGTGTTTTTCCTTTCTATAAGTTTTATTGAATGATTGATTGATTTGTTTGACTGTATTATGAGACCCGAACGGCGGTGGTTACCAGAAGAAATGGGCTGCGCTTTGTCGGCAGTGAAAAACGGAGATATGGGTTTGCGTTGCGCATCAAGAGCATATGGTGTTACTGTCACAACTCTTAAAAGTCATTTAGAAGGAAACGAACACATTTGCAAAAGAAGAAGTAAAGTTCACAGGAAGACCTTCTACATTAACACCAGAGATAGAACAAGAACTAATCAATAGCATTCTTGAAGCTGAAATAAATTTGCCAACGTCACCCTCATCGTTGTTTTGTACACTGTACATGGAGATTCTGGTCATTATGATTGCTTGGTGTCAGCAGCAAATGTAAGCTTACCTGCTGCTGATGTCCTGCAACGCACAACCACAAGCTCGTCGAAGAGATCATCACGAAAAAATCAATCTTCTCCTATACAAGCAAAAGCTGGAGATTTCACTTGCAAAAAAGCGTGCAGGTCAACAGAAAAGAGGAAAGAATGAAGCTACAAAATCTTCTGCTCAGAGAAACAAGAGGAGAATATCTTCTGATCAGAGGGAAAAAAGGAGAACATTCTCGACGATGCGTTCTATCCCGGGGGAAAGCACTTGGTACTGCTTCATGTGTGGCACCAACTCCCCTGAGAACATTATACAGTGCCAGAGTTGCACACAGTGGGCACACGAGGACTGCGCTGACAGCAGCGGACAAAAGGACTTCGAAATCTGTACTTAGCAATTTTTGTGTGTCTGCAAAATCAGTTCTTAAATCTGTTCTTAGTTATTTGCTTTGAGACTTTATGCGTAATGATTTTTACATTTAGTCAATTAGGCAGGTAGCCCTTTTATATCTATTTGTCAACAGAAGAGGGGTACAAATGAAGCTGCGAAATTTCGTGGTACTGCTTCATGTGTGGCACCAACTCCCCTGAGGATATGTTATAGTGCCAGAAGTGCACACAGTAATCACACGATGACTGCGCTGACAGTAGAAGACAAAGGACATTGTCTGCGAAATCGGTTCTTTGCCTATTTTTTAAATTTTTTTTAAGGTTTTGTTTTTCAGTCCTTTTTAGACCTAGCCCTTATTTATCTTTTTGTTTTACATTTAAGGCTTAAATTGTTATCCGATTTGTTATTTCCTTGGTAAAAATGAAAATATGATGTTGAAAAAAAGACATTTACATAAAATGGCTTAATCAAAATGTTATGACGTATTTATTTATCTTGTGTGTGTGGCAAAGTGTGCTTGTTTGTGTGTGAATGAGAGTGTGTGGGTGTATATGTGTGTGTGTGTGGGACACATACAGAGCTAGAAAGAGAGTCAGGGTGTGTTTGTATGTGTTCCGAGTTTGACAACACAGTGTTCCACTTTACACACCCATGCGTCTAACCTGGAACAAATGCAGACATTTTTATTATGATCAGTCTGATGAGTTGCGTGACTTTTATTTCATTTTATGTGGTTTGTTTATTTACTGACAGAGTCTAGTATGTGACAATATAAAGAACGCTTTGCAATATCCATTTTTTTGTCTGGTACGGCTGTTTCTCCTTAACTGTTCCAGGTTTAGCGACTTTCCCCTATTGTTGTTAGTAGGTGGGCTTAGTCAGGTTCTCACTTCTTGTTATCTTCTCGCTTCTTTCATTCCGCCACGGAACTAGATTTGTGTGTGTGTATGGTGTTTTTTTTCATGATTTTGTTTTGTTTGCTTGGTTGATTTTTGGTCATTCAGTTTTTACCAGTACGGTCGTGTTGATTTGTGTCCAGCCACTAAGCAAGCAACTTCGCTTTTTGGGAAATCCAAACGTATTTGTGAATGCCATAGCCTGGTCTCAGCGGCGGTTAGATCTAAACCTTGCGCAAAATAAGATAATGTATTTAGTGTCTTAATTCACCTCAAACAACTTAATGTCGGTTTTCATACTTGCAAACATATCTAATTACTGTGATATGTCTGTGTGTTTCAGGGTCCATCACAGCAAAGCCCCCACCCCAGTCCAGGAGAGGGGCGGTCCCACGCTGACTGACCACGCCCACAAGGTGACAGGAGGGCGGGGCCTCGGCGTTTGATTGACATAATCACACCTGTACATGCACAATCCTGAGAAATAAATTATTTTCTGCTCAAAATGATCTATAGATATATATTCTGTGCTTGCATATCGATGGAAAGAATGAACTAACGATGTTGACGTGTGTTGAAAATGAGATATATTTGCTGTTCAGGTGACCCCAGTGGTCAATATATTTTTTGCCTTGAAATGTACAGGCCGTTGTGCCTTTATGCTTGGTGAGATGAAAGGTGTTACATGTTGTACATTACAAATGTATGGATTATTGTGTATGTTGGATAGCTCTGTGAATTCAAGCATGTTTGGTACAGGTATTTTGCCCCGTATTTTAGACCTGACGATTGAAACTGATTTCACAAAATTCACTATTGTTACATTACTCTGTTTTTGTTTGTTGTTTAAACAAGGACAGGTACTGTATATAGACTTTTAAAAAGAAGTAAGGCGAAGAAAGAGAATGCATTTAAGATGGAGCATTTTTCTTTCAACAGCATTTTTAAACCACAAAACAGAGTTCAGTTACACATATGGTTTTATATCGGTACAAAAGGAATTTGCTTGTGGTTTCGCTTCTTTAACGTCAAAAACGGTAATACACAAATATTATAGAAAAAGAAGTGTAACTCATCATTCCCTCCAGAACCCCCCCCCCTCACCCCTCTCCTAGTCATGTTTGTGTCTACTCCGGTGTTGGGTAGAAACGAAACGTGTTCCCCAAGCCCAGATGCAAACCCAGTACTAATCAGGTAGAAGTAGCATTTTCGTGCACACTCATTCCCTTGACCTTACACTCATTCCATTTTATTCCATAATCTTCCAACAAAGAAGAGAGCATTAAGTCATCGGCGATCATTTTCAGGAAACATCGATAACTGTTGTATTGTGTAACCTCTCCCACTTCCCAACCTTTCCTTCCTCTTTTCTTCTTTTTTTTTTCTTCGTTCAGGGGTTGAAACTCCCACGTTTTTTTGCATTAGTGGGTTTTTACGTGTGTGACCGTTTTCACCCCGCCATTCAGGCAGCCATATGCCGTTTTCGGGGAAACCATTCCCTCCAATTGTCAAAACTTAATTTTATTTTAAGTAATTGGTTGGTGTTCATATACTTCTAGGACGTATTTGAAAACGAACAGTCAACGTTCTTTGTCAGTGATCATGTGTTCAGTGACGTGGGTACAGATAATTGGCCGATTTTTAAGTTTTGTTTCTGACATGCCTGTTTCAAAAGATTGGCAAGTGTGCATTTAGTTGTTTGTTTCTTTGTTTGCATGGATTTGAATGTTTCTCAGGTAGCAACAGCTGTAGGCCTATACACTGGAATAGGAAGGTAGTTGGATTCAGCACAGGATAAGGGTTAGTGTCACTAAATAGATGCATACGAGCGGTGCATAGATCATATTTATGTAATCCCTTGTCATGTCATAGGGGGATTTTTAATTTGTTAACGTGCCAAAAAAAAAACCCAGATAAAAGACAACGAGCAGAACAAAGTTTATGGACTGAATTATAAAGCCTTCATATTACCCTTACTTTCTTTTATCCTTTAAAATGTGTGTGTTACTTATTGTCTTCTCGTCGACGTAGGTCTGGCTTTTCCTGCTAGGAGCAACTGACGTCGATTTCAACATGAAGTAGTTGCCTGAGTAATTAATCTGTATGTCTCGTAAATACTGTAAAAAAACTGATGTCAGCAAGACTTTAAAAAGTGTGTGTGTGTGTGTGTGTGTGTGTGTGTGTGTGTGTGTGTGTGTGTGTGTGTGTGTGTGTGTGTGTGTGTGTGTGTGTGTGTGTGTGTGTGTGTGTGCGTGCGAGTGTGCGTGCGTGGCACAGAGAGGGTGAGGGCGCTTGCAACAAAATGATGTCCGTGGTAATATCGAGTGCAGCTTTTGTAAACAGGATAATCATTATTTAAATATGTGGTCGGTAGTTCATAGCTTCATGATAGCAGCGGCTTGTCTTATATTACAATGCGAACTAATCCAAATGTTGTCAAAGTTGTGTGTGTGACTATTGCATTTTTTTTTTAGATTACCTTTCTCTGATTTGGCCTACTCTCAACCTTCAGCCCCACCCTGTGGAACTCCTTAGACTTTTTGGACTGTTTTGTCTTACATTTGTGAAACAATGTAAATACTAAAACTTAAAGCAGCCTCACATCGAGTTTACACGCCTTTGAATCGATCCAAGAAAATAGCTATACACTGGCTAAAACATGTACCAGTTGGCTTACAGTCTCAACAACAATATATATTATGATGGTTATATACATGTATCTGATACATATATTTTTCACCGAGCACAATCGTTTGCAACTGCTGTGAATCGACCATTTTGAATTAACTCGTACCAATTCCAAGTAATTCGAGGGCGTTTACGCACTAACGATCTTTGGAACAGACTTTTTTTTTTTGCCACACACTCAGTTCAATTGTATTGATTGTAAAATGCGGGCGGTTCATCTAGTCAAAATATGTGCAATATTGTGTTGTGATGGAAAAAAAATATTCATTGTGTGATTGTCTTTTTCTAAGTTTTGATCATGTATCGTTTGCAAGGGAGTATGTTCCAACAAGACCCAGATTTGATTTCAGTTTTTTTTTTTAAGTGCACACGGATGAAAGCTTACAGCTTTACAAAACAAAACTTAACCAAAACATAATGAAGAAGGTAAAGGTTTTTTTTCGAAAACATGACTTTACTCGTTTGAAGCAACAATTGTGTACTCAGGGTGTCATCAAAGTGTCGGTCATTTACATAATTATTTAGAATTTGACGTATGGATGTCTCTCTATGGCCGATGGTCGGCCAAGTGAATTGTTGAATTACTGATGTATTGGTCTAGAGATTGAAATATTCTAACCTATTGATTTTGAAACAAACCCAGTGAATTGGTTTAATCTCGTATTTTGTGACAATTACATTGTATATATTCTAATCTCTGCATATTGATTCTGAAATAAGTAAGGGCTTCATATTTTCAGAACATGTGAGTGCTCGTCTGAAGTGAATTAAAATCAATTATACTCGCAGTCAATGATCGTGACAGCTATAAGATAC
Organism: Littorina saxatilis; assembly: GCF_037325665.1. Classification (NCBI taxonomy): domain Eukaryota; kingdom Metazoa; phylum Mollusca; class Gastropoda; order Littorinimorpha; family Littorinidae; genus Littorina; species Littorina saxatilis. Next base: position 33,604,313 of record NC_090245.1, on the reverse strand, counting down.
GTCTAGTCATTCCTTTCTTGCTGTTTTCTCTTTGTGTGTGTGTGTGTGTGTGTGTGTCATTACTAAAGATTTTGAATTGACCATGAGACAGAAATGATATCTAATGTGCTAGCAGTATTAAAACGACATGCTATTTAGAACCGAAAAGATATAGGAACAGGATGGAGGAACAGTTTCAAGCTTTCACACATGAATCTGAATATTTTTTTGTTTTTTTGATGAAAAAAGAGGGCACTGCTCACTTGGATTTTGATCAGAAAATATCAAAGCAAAGGGTAACATTGTAGTTTTTCGATTGACCACGGATTGTTCTAATTTTTTAAAAATGTTTTCATTCATTCATTTAACTATTTTTTTTAAGTGTTTGGTTAAAAATGTACTCATGCAACTTCTCACTTTCATTTCAAGCGTGGCAGGGCCCACTGATTCCGTCAACTCTTGTACTGCAGTTGAGATTTTTCTTCAGGTTGTAAAATGTCATAAAGTTCATCATTTTTTTAAACTGTAAAATAATCACGAGGATATCTTGGATGAGTTATAGACATTGTATAATATGCGTGAAATCATGTACAATTTATTAGTTATAAATGTTCTTGGAAGTGTTCTTTTATGATTGTTCAAGTTTGCAAGTCGGTGTGAGATATGAGAATTCAGAAGGTTGCAGTCGGCTCCTTGAATTTAAATTATTTTTGGAAAATAAAATGTGAAAACTGTGAGTAGCTCCCTGTGCTGAGAAAGAGAGAGAGAGAGAGAGAGAGAGAGAGAGAGAGAGAGAGAGAGAGAGAGAGAGAGAGAGAGAGAGAGAGAGAGAGAGAGAGAGAGAGATCAAATCAAATCAAATTTTATTTTTCGAGGGTTGTGGCGTAAGCAATACAACGAGCTTTTTTTCAACCAGCCCTCGCCCAGAGAGGGGACTAATCTAATCACATATTTACACGGATATTAACGTAGAAAAAAAGGTAGAGAAAAACAACAACATATGAATATTTACACATTACATATTATACACAAATATAAAGCGTCGTATATGTAACGTAGTGAAAACAATGCTGAATACACATGCATGAGTAAATGTGTTATTAATTTGAGTGTTTTTGTGTGGATATAATGAACACTGATGCTTTGAACAAATGAAAATATAACCAAACGAAGTCTTCCATCACTGTGATTTTTCGTAATTTAACATTAAATACAGTGAAAGGTGTTTTTTGAAAGTATTGAGACTCATTGGGACTCTCACAAATTCCGGGAGAGAATTCCACAGGACGCTACCAGAATAGGCTAAGCTTGATTTGAAGAGATCTATCCTTGGAATTGGGACGTTAAACTTTCGGTTTGGTTTCACTTTAAAGTTTGCAACGAAAGTTCGTGGTGCACGGCCGGAAAGTATTTTGTGAAGGAGCACGCCTTCATTAAATTTAAATCTTTGTTTTAGTGGGAGAATCTTAAGTTTCTTATAATCATCAGATACAAGACTGGATTGTTTCAGTAAAATTAGTTTCAGGGCTCGCCTATGTAAACTATACAATGGTTTTAAAATATTAGCACTGGCAGAGTCCCAGATGGTTGAACAATAATCTGTGATGGTTTGTATATATGCGTTAAAGTATAATAACCTTGAGTGCTGATCTAGAAAGTGTTTAATTCTATTTAACTGATATATTTTTCTGGACATTGTTTTACATACCGACCGAACATGATGGGCCCAAGACAAATTATTATCGATATTTACTCCCAAAACTTTATGATCTCCTACCTCCTCTATTGCGTCGTTACCAATTAATATGGAATGAGGATTGTTTCGTATGTTTTGTCTCTTTTGTCTTGTTGTTATTAACATGTATTTGGTCTTTTTAGGGTGAAGACTCATGTGGTTATACTCCGTCCAATGAATGAGATCATCTACACTGTTCTGCAACGATGAATAAACTTTGTCTAATTTTTTATCAGTAGTGTGTAGAGTCGTATCGTCAGCAAAGAGTTCACAGTCATCATTATTACTAAGAGGAAGATCATTAATATACAGGGAAAAGAGTAGTGGTCCAAGGACAGAGCCCTGGGGAACCCCGTATAACACAGGTCTTTTGCTGGATACGGTTGAATTAACGCAGACAGACTGCTCTCGCCCAGCTAAGAAAGAGGAGAGCAGGCATAAGGTTTGGGGTGACATTCTATATTCAACTAATTTTCTTAATAGTAATTCATGATTAATAACGTCGAAAGCTTTAGCAAAATCGACGAATAAGACACCACAGAGTTGATTATTATTAATGCTACTAAGCCAACTTTCAAGAAGGTTTGTTAATGCTGTGTGGCACGAATGATTTTCTCTAAAACCTGACTGGTTGGAATGTATAAGATCGTATTTCTTCAAATGAGTGGTCAAGTGTGTAAATATGTGTTTTTCAAGTGGTTTTGATAAAACAGGAAGAATTGAGATTGGTCTGTAATTGGCGGGGTCAGAAGAACTACCTGATTTAAATAGCGGGATTACTTTCGCCTCCTTTAATTTGGTGGGAAAGTAGGATTTGTCAAGGCACAAATTGTAAACATATGTAAGGGATTCTGCAATAAAAGGGGCAGACAACTTCAGAATTTTCCCATCAAGATTATCCAAACCACGAGTACCTGTTTGTTTTAAGCACAACAGATAATGGAAGACTTCGCTAACAGATAGCAGAGGAATGTCTAAATTATGGGTAATATTTTTTGAATCACAAAACTGTTTCAACTTGTCCAGATTATTCTGTTTCGATCTATCAGTTGTAATTATTTTGTCAACAATAGAAGTAAAATGAATGTTCAGATCATCAGCAGGTATATCAATAACGGAAGATTTTACTGTATCTTTACGAGATAATTGGTTGATCACCTTCCAGATGGCTTTTGAGTTTTGTTTTGAACTGGATGCAGCGAGCTCACGGTAATACTTTCTACGAGCTGCACGTTTCATGGACGTTACTTTGTTTCTCTGTTTTCTGTATTCTTCTTCTTTTCCCTTCCGTTTAAGAAAATCGCGGTAATCAATCGCATGTTGAATGTCGTCTGTAAGCCACTTAGGTTTGGGATGTTGCTGCACACGTGAGGTTCGAAATGGTGCATGTTTATCATATACTTTTATAAACAAGTTGTACCATAAATCAAATGCTTCGTCGGGGTCAGTATAATTATAGATCATTGCAAAATCTGTACAACTGAGTTCCGAAAGGTATGAATCTTGATCAAGTTTTGAAAATAACCTATATGTTATAAATTTATGTTTTCGTTTTGGGATTCTAACCCCTTTTTTCGACCACGTGAGGCACACTGGAAGATGATCACTACAGCTAAAACTTGGAACTGAGGTTTCAATAATGTTAGCTCGAGTTGACACATAGATATGGTCTATAAGCGTAGATGAGGTAGCTGTAACTCTTGTTGGAATCGTTACTAACTGTTGTAAATTATGCAGGGATAACCTTTCCATCCAGCATTTGTTGGGTTTCACCAAATCAAGATTAAAATCCCCCAAAAGTATAATTTCTCTGGATTCAAGACTGACAGCGTCCATCATATCATCAAAATTATCGAACCAGTTAATATGTTCAGCTGGATTCCTGTAGCAGAAACCTATCAATATTGGTGCTGATTTAGGCAATTTTAATTCTAGCCATATTGTTTCAACTGAATGCTGCTCTAAGTGATGAAGTCTATGAAATGATAAAGACTCGTGAGAGAGAGAGAGAGAGAGAGAGAGAGAGAGAGAGAGAGAGAGAGAGAGAGAGAGAGAGAGAGAGAGAGAGAGAGAGGAGAGAGGAGAGAGAGAAAGAGAGAGAAAGAGAGAGAGAGAGTTGGAGGGTTTGGTGGTTGTGAAAGATAAAGGCTATTCATTTCACACGGTCATCAATGGTACATGTTGGGAATCATAACCTAAAATATCCTTCACAGCTCCCAAAACGGTGTTATGATTACTCTTAGTTCGTTTAGCCCTGTATTTTCTCCGGTAAACGCCTCCCCTCATACTTATTACATTGGAAATGCAGCTTGAGACACGGGTTCATGCATCACTCTAATTCAGTAATCGCTCACTTTGTAGAGCAGTGATCCTCGGGTTACAGGTTCGAACCCATATATATGTGATGACTCGGTATCCACATCCCACACCTGTGTCATCCCAATGACACATAAAAGACCTTGTTTCTTCTGCCAGAAGTGCAAGTGGCCGATTCATAAATCGCCCAAGGCGTGCGCAACTTATTGCTGCAAGCTTTCTACAGGGAGAAAACAACCGTAATTTCCCAGTAAAAGTATAATATAAAATTAAATGTTGAGTTGTTTACATGAGCTTTTCTGAGAATACACACACACACACACACATACACACACACTCACACACACACCGAAGACGTCATAAACAAGAGAAACTTGGTTTATGTTTATTGCGCAGAGCAATAGTTCTAAAAAGTGTCACACACTCAAAGACAAGAGACAAATGGTGCATGTCCAGAGAACAGTAAGAAATGAAGCGCGATGGAGAACAAAATTAACGCTACCTCCCTTGATCATCAACCACCCCTACAATACTATCCATTCAAGCAACAACCATACTAACAACCATCACATTATGAATACTAAAAGAACAAATCACTGAAATTACTGTCAGTCATGGTTACCGTGTCTCCTGCATCTATCTATTGCAAATATCACATTAGTGACTTTAACTTTCCAAACGTAATAATAAACATTTTCATCCATCTCATCTGAACCGCTTATGAATAAGGCTTAACTATACTTCAACAATTCATACATTTTGTATAACAGCATGATCAACCACCCCACCCCACCCCATCCCCCTTACATGTATTACCATCTGACTTATAAAGAAGTTTTCCAATATGTGAGATTTTCACCCAAATTCATAAAGCGAGACACAGCAATGAATGAGCTTTCATTTCAAGAATTTAACATGAAGTAAAACTGCTGAGACATAAAGAACAATAGATACAGACACTTCCGCGTGATTTCAATAAACCGTAAGCTCCCATCCCCCCACCCTCTTTTCCTTATCTTCTTTGAGCCCTGAAGCAACAACACACTGGCCTGAAAATGGTGAGGTCAAAAATAAACTGGGCTGATATTTAGTAACTTCTTCATTCAGATAACTCAGCAGATGATAAATTTACATCAGAGGCTCTCTTATGAAGTTTGTAAATGCACCAAAGTCTTCAGAACAAAAACTGGACTTAAAAACCCCACACATATGCCAGAAAAAAGTACATGTACAAGAATATTTGCAATCTCTATCTTCATTAGTCCTTCTCTGGCAGAAAAAGAGATGGGAGGACAGCATTAAAAGCTAGTGTTTGCAGTGGGAATTGATCAAAACCAATGCAAATATTTTCAAAACTGTCAGAAAGTACAAAAACTGCTGAAGTCAATAAGTGAAAGGCACAAAATGTGTTGGACGGTAAACAACATTGTTGTTATTCTGAGTTATAAAGGAGAAAAGAAAAGTGAAATAATCCGTGATGCATCGGTGCTTCAGTTATTTCCATTGCTCCTTAAAAAAAAACCTGAATGTTCATAAATGGCCATCTCTGACTCTCCCACCTCCCAACCCCCCACCCCCAACACAACAACCACTGACAAGTGCTAAATACCAGAAAAAATAAACATGCACATATTCACACACACCCTACTCTGCACAGCTGCCCTATTTCCTCGCCATTTTCCACACTGACTTAAACTAAAATAAATAAAATAAATAACAAGAAGAGCAAACGCTCGATCGAGTCACTTTCGCAGTTCTGAATATTATATGAGGCATCAGATGGACAGGAAGAAATTGCTATTCACAACACAATGAGTCACGTTCACATAAAATTTGAGCCCGGTCACTTTTATAGTTTCCGAGAAAAGCCCAACGTTAAGTTGTGTGTTGCCGAACAGAAAAGGCTAGTTATCTCCCTTGTTTTTCTGATAACGTTCGTAAAAGGCTACAGATGTAAACACTTTGATGTAAAGAATAATCCTACAAAGTTTCAATCACATCCGATGAACTTTGTCAAAGATATAAAATGTCTAATTTTTCCTTTGACGCTGACCTGTGACCTTGAAAAAGGTCAAAGGTCAACGAAACCATCGTTAAAGTGTAGAGGTCATTGGAGGTCACGACTAAACAAAATATGAGCCCGATCGCTTTGATAGTTTCCGAGAAAAGTCCAACGTTAAGGTGGTGTCTACGGACGGCCGGCCGGCCGGCCGGACAGACTAACACTGACCGATTACATAGAGTCACTTTTTCTCAAGTGACTCAAAAATCGCACGATATGAAAAAATGGTCTTTACTTTAGGTGCTCTGCCTGGCATGTGACGCTCTTCAACTACTTAATGCCAATTTAAGCTAACAATTGTCATGGAACACTGTACATGGAAGATTCTACGTAAAATGCCTTGTTCCACTGCATGGTCTACCGACAACTCCTTGCGGATAAATTATACATAGGGACCCAAACACCTTGTGCTCCCGTATTTCTCTGCTACTTGTCACCAAACTTGCGCCTACATTCTACGAAGCACCACACTGGATGATTGATTTGGTTTGGACCCAAGAACCAATAAGTATGATGGTAGAAATAAAAACCCTGATGATGATAGAATAAACAAATAACATTATTAAACCAATAAAAATCAATATCACATCCTGTCCCGTACATATGAAAATACAAGTTGTTATTGTGTCACTTTCTCATCTATACCTAGCCTCTATCATTTGAATAACCATCTGTTTATCCACAGCCTATACGTATTCATGACAGATACAGAAGAATGACAGAATCATGGAAGTGTTAAAGGGAGGAAAGCATGAGCAGATAATGAAACACTCGAACCAACAAGCAACCAAACCAGAAGTGAGACATATCGGCCTTGGATATGAGGACTTAGACTGGATTCAATAATAATGTGATATTGTCATTTGATGCATACCATAACGCAGCAACATAAACACTAACAAAAAAGTACATGAATAAACATTCAGGCCATATTTCTATTTTGCCAAGCTCGAAGTTAAATGTGCAATTCTTCACACAGCAGCTAACAATTTAATATTTAAACTTGTACTTTGTTGTCATAATATATAACACGAGACACATTTTGGTTTACATAAAAAAAATAATGGTACCATAGGCATTTTGGCCAAGTCTGTTCATACAGGGCTGATTTTCGATGCATATCCAATCGTTTGTACAATAAATGATTGTATACTGTATCATATTACTGACGAGTTTGTCTTTCAGGTTTTTATCTTGCAAACAGATCACCGAGCAGCAGAAAGTTCACCATACAAATTGAAATGGAGCGATATGTTTGTTGTTGCAGTTCAAAACCAGATGTTAATTACCAGTAGTTGATTCTCAACCGAAAGGCAAGGCATCTTGAATACAGTTGGAAACACAAAGTTATAATGAGTGAAAAGATGCTGCATGAAAAATACAAGTCACACGCATATATTGCAAGTCAAAAGACTATAAAAATGCATGGGTGAAAAAAAGCTAAAAAAAAAGGATCACACGGTATGGGGTAAATCATATCATTTCCTGTTTTAGAAAAGTTGGAAAAGATTGTTTCTGGTACAATAAATTGCTTAGATCATTGTAGGGAAATCCCCGGAAAGGGAGAGAGAGACTGCTGACAAAATTACTCTGGAATGGTAGCAGGCACTGACAGGCATGTCTGAACAGCTGTTTGCAGTAAGTCAAACAGTAGCTCAAACTGATTTTTGTTTCTAATAGAAAAGGATACTGATGAGTTCAGAGGGTAGAAAGAGTGTACATATGTATGCACATGCCATAAAAATGTTTCTGAAACGCAGAGAAAGTACATGTATATGTGCCTGTGTGTGTGCAAGCATTGGTCTAAATCAGCGTAAGCATGACAAAGACAGGGAAAGACTGACGTGTTTCTCTCATCTATACAGGATCAAAACAGTGATGTATTTCTGAAATCTATCTACTTTTTCTTTCACAGGTGCATGACTTTTTTAAACAATTTTGGCAAAACAACAAGATCAGATCTGATCAACATCAATGCCAGAAGAAGTAAGACGAGAACAAATAAATGAACAAACTCCAAACATAACTGTCAGGGTTTAGATGTGCTGAGGAAGAGTTTTATTCCTTGAAGAGGAGGTAAGCTGATCTAGATATAGCTCAGTAGGAATAAACAGTGGAGAAACACAGTAGATAATGAGCTTTCTTTCTTTATTTATTTGGTGTTAAACGTCGTTTTCAACCGTTCAAGGTTATATCGCGACGGGGAAAGGGGGGAGATGGGATAGAGCCACTTGTTAATTGTTTCTTGTTCACAAAAAAACTAATCAAAAAATTGCTCCAGGGGCTTGCAATGTAGTACAATGTATTACCTTACTGGGAGAATGCAAGACTAAAATCTTTACAAACATTGACTATATTCTATACAAGAAACACTTAACAAGGGTAAAAGGAGAAACAGAATCCGTTAGTCGCCTCTTACGACATGCTGGGGAGCATCGGGTAAATTCTTCCCCCTAACCCGCAGGGGATGATAATGAGCCGAGACCTGGGAGTTTGCCAAAGAACAAGGCAATCTATGCAGTGTATGCTCTATGTTATGCCTTTTTCTGGCACATGCAGATTTGAGCTTAGTATGCACAGTGACACCAACAGTGTGGTGGGGATGTAGCTCAGTCGGTAGCGCGCTGGATTTGTATCCAGTTGGCCGCTGTCAGCGTGAGTTCGTCCCCACGTTGGGCGAGAGATTTATTTCTCAGAGTCAACTTTGTGTGCAGACTCTCCTCGGTATCCGAACACCCCCCGTGTGTACACGCAAGCACAAGACCAAGTGCGCACGAAAAAGATCCTGTAATCCATGTCAGAGTTCGGTGGGTTATAGAAACACGAAAATACCCAGCATGCTTCCTCCGAAAGCGGCGTATGGCTGCCTAAATGGCGGGGTAAAAACGGTCATACACGTAAAAGCCGTGGGAGTTTCAGCCAATGAACGAACAAACAAACACCAACAGTGTGGCTCCGCTGGTTATTCGTACTGAGCTGTACACAGCATAGCTTGCCTCACGTTTAAGGAATACCCAACTCCCTCACAGCCCACAAAAACCCTGACAGTTATTTCCGAATATCGTCTATCGTTTCTCTTCTCTGACGCAGCTGTGACGATCCAATCTCAACAAGTGACGGAGGGTGATAGGCATGCAGGTAGTAATGAAATCTTCTTCAGCACACCACACAAAACACATCAGCAGTGATAACATTGACAGAACATGCGAGGGCAGAGGTCACACTTTCACGCTGTAATCATCAGAGCAGAATGTACAAGTTTCAAATGCAATTAAATATCTTTCGCACACGCAAAATATATATAGTATCTGTACATATTTTCAAAAAAACTCTTTTTGCTTCGCAAGTGTACACCACATGTGCATGGTCGCATTGTGATATTCTATTTCACATGTGTGGTGTTCTCTTGCAATGACACATTTAAGTGAAACATGGTGAAAACAGTGATAACTACATATTTACCACTTGCCCGATAAGCATCATTCAGACTTAAATGAGTCCATAAACAAAACGCAATTAAGTAAACATAAATATATAAACAAATAAATAAATAAATAAATCTGCAAGACACTTTTTTTTAAATAAACCATCTGAATGACAACCAAAAATAAAACCAATAAAAACAAAAAAAGCCTTCATTACCACCATAGCCCATTTATCCTGGACCGCCAACTAGCTCTCTCTCCGCTCTTTCTATTACGAGGTAGCGGCCTCTCGCATTTAATTAGGAACCTACGCTTACAAGCCTTTCAGAAATCAGGGGGACGTGATATCCGGTGTCGATTGTAAACATGGACGACGTTGCCGAGGTAAGTTCTAGAAAATGCTAAAATAAACTCAGCAAAAGTGCATATGGAACATGTTTTTCGATGAGTTTTGTTAAGTTTAGTTTGGAGTTTTGGAAAATCCAGTTCATTGTCACCTCCCATTGTCACAAATAACTGGAGCGTGCTTTCTTTTCACTGTCTTCGAATCGCTTGCCTTTCAAACCGGACGCGACGCGCCCCTGAAAGTCGAGAGTCGTAACCTCGAAGGGTCACATGACGAGTTGGCGGTCCAGGCTATTTGGTCTATGATTACCACATACAGACCAACTAGGCATGATTCTTATAAGCAACAAAAATCATTGATAAATAAACAAATGAATAAACGAAATTAACACTAAAGTTGAAACACAAACCTTCTTCACCACACACGGACCAGTTCCACAAGATTCTCACAGGCAACACAAACCATCGGGCAATCAAAAGCAATGCAGGTTCACCCCCAGACAAAAAGTTGGGCACGAATATTCACAAAACTTAAATGAAGAATTGGTGGATGCTAATCTCTCACTCTCTCTGAATCACACCGAGCACCTTGAAAATATTTCTGTGGGCAAACATACACACTGGATGCATAGGTCCCTGGGCTTATAACCCAAGTGTCTCCAGTCAAGTTTTTTCAAGTGTTGCAAGAAGACTAATTCCCACACATACAGGGCAGAAATCCCTTTTCTCCAGTCAATGAGAAAAGTGTTCCAAGGTTCCAAATCACCACCACATAATAAAAGTACATGTACTTTTCTACCTCCGAAGACTCAGCTGCTGCAAGTCATTGCTAAGCTGTCACAGTACATAAAATCGACACAAATTCACAAGTTCTGTGTGGTTGTGCCTCAACGTGATTATCCTTAAAATACATGTAGAAGATCTGACACACAATGTGAGCCAAGTTGTGTGGACTTCTGGAATCATTCCTGTCTTCAGGTTTGTTCTCAATTGGGCAGTACTTGTTCTCACTGGCTATTTTACACTTGTCACTAAATGAACTAACTTCTCTCTGAAAAACAGTATTTTGCAGACACCCTAAGAAGGTTTCAAATCAGATCCGCCTCATCAGTCACTTCTGGACTCAGTGCAGCTGAACTGAAGCCATGGTCATCTTCAAGGACGAACATCAACATATTTCAGTAAAGATTTCACAACATTTTTTTCTTCTTCTCGGATTTACTTTATACTCAAACTCCGCTCACTGTTTTTGTTTCCTTTCTTTAAAAAAATATCTATCTGGAATTATTTCTTGTGCATCAACATTGAACATTGGTTTTACAGAGATTTATCTTTTTCCCTTTTGTGTCAAATCTAGAGCGCCTTTTCTGTCACTTCACAAAGCCGCAAGGTCTTTGTTTTCTTCTATTCACACATCATCTTGGTATATATATCATGACTTCACAGCTGCACTTCTTTTCACAACCAAGGTGACACAAGCGCAGCAAGGGAATAATCCGAACCGAGAGACTGTGGAGAGAAAGCTGTCGATGCGGAAGACGACAGCCAGCAAGGCAACGCTAGTCGAGGGTAGAGATGAGAAGTAAGATCTCTTTGTAGAGGTTGGTCAGCTTTCCTGACGCATCCTGTCGCTTCTCCATCATACTCCGAATCTCCATCAGGTTTGTGTAGCACTGGGTGCATTTTCGTTGTCTGAAACACACACCATTACCCTTTTTTACAACCTTGTTCTTTCATTACCACCTTTCTTTCTTTCTTTATTTGGTGTTTAACGTCGTTTTCAACCACGAAGGTTATATCGCGACGGGGAAAGGGGATGGGATAGAGCCACTTGTCAATTGTTTCTTGTTCACAAAAGCACTAATCAAAAATTTGCTCCAGGGGCTTGCAACGTAGTACATGTACAATGTATTACCTTACTGGGAGAATGCAAGTTTCCAGTACAAAGGACTTAACATTTCTTACATACTGCTTGACTAAAATCTTTACAAACATTGACTATATTCTATACAAGAAACACTTAACAAGGGTAAAAAGAGAAACAGAATCCGTTAGTCGCCTCTTACGACATGCTGGGGAGCATCGGGTAAATTCTTCCCCCTAACCCGCGGGGGGTCATTACCACCTTCCAATCTTTCCAACTAAAACTGCTCATCAAACTGACTGAATATGTGTTACTCAAAACTAAATTAAAATGCAACCAATATTTCATCTTTTGATTTCTGTTGAGTCTCTGTTCCATCTTCATTTAGCTGAAGAAGGGGAATTAACTGCATTCAAACAGTTGGGCAATTTCACAAACCATGAACTTCACTCTGGAAATATTACTCACACGTTTTGGAAGGTACAGCGAACAACTAATGATATTCACATTAGGCCAAAAAAAAAATGGTCTGTTTCTGGTCACCCGACCGACCCTAAATTTCGGCGCCGACCCTAAACTTTTTTTTTCCAAACTCAAAAAATTTTCCCATTTGTCCAAGCTCAAGATGTAAGATGTCTCAAGTCTTCTTTTCTGTTTCATCATGGAAATATCAGACCAGGTAAACAAAGAAAAACATGTCATACTCTTTCAGTCTTTGTCACATCCTGGAACGCCGAAGAAGAAGAAGAAGTCTTTGTCACAGATTTGTAAATGTGTTGAGTGTCTTGTCTCTATGTATAGTGAATCCAGTCTCTTTGCGCGATTTTTAAAGTTAGTTTTATTGGTCTACATTTGGGGGAAAAAAAACACAAAAAAACCCAAAAAAAAACAAAAATGTCTACCTACCTACCCTATTTTTTTTAGCCATGTTACCAGAAACAAAAAATTTTTTTTTTGTGGCCTTACCAACAAAAAAAGAGGATATTGTTATTCTTTCACAGATCTTCAATATCTCTGTTAATCTCTGGCCATCTGTGTTCTTCTTCTTCCAAGTTCACAAGAACTCTTGCAGCAAATTTCACACAAAGCTACACGTCACAATGCTTCGAAAACGACAGCAAAACACTTAATAAACAACCGTACCTCTCCTCTCTGGAGATGTCGACGCCGATGCTGGGTGCCGAGCTGATGTTGTTCTTGATGGTCTGTCCAAGGTTACGCATCACCAGCTTCACCGCCTGGCCCGCTGCTTGCACATAGCTGAGCAACACACACAACACACTGGTAAGATAGGCACGTCATAACATATAATCATGTAGCAACACACACACAACACACTGGTTAGATAGGCAGGTCATATCATATAACCCTGTCACGTTTCCTGCATGGAAATGCAGGTTGATTTGTCCGTGTGATCATGCTTTTCAAGCCCTGACACTTTCCCTTTGAACTTGGGATCTTTATCATGAGCGTGTGTGCACAAAGGATGTTCAGGCACAGGGAGTTTGCACAAAGTTGAATCTGAGAACTAAATCTCTGGCTGAAACTGGGTTCGAGCCAATGCCCATACTGATGAACTAGGTACAAAGCCAGCACGCTACCAACTGACCTACTCCGGACTGTGATTGAGAATAAGATGTGAGCATCAGTAAGAGTTAACCCTGATCCTTGCACTGTTATTTGCTTTTGTTTTACATGGGTGACAATCTACAAGAAACATACATTTTAATTAAAAGTCCTAAAGACATACTTGGTAACCGTAAAACACAAACACAACACAAACTTATGCAAACATGCACAAAACACACAAGACAGAATGTAAATTCAGCTAGTGATTCCTGGGATCGCTACACAAACTTACATGAAAAATGTAAACTCTTGCTAAAGAATCCGGAAGAATGAACATTCTGCAGTTTGCAGTGCCACTCACCATTCATATTTGCTGTTGAGGAGTTCCTTTAGTTGCGGTAGTAGAACTGTGCATAGATCCAGATTCCACAGAGAGCTGGAAAAGCAGATACAAAATCCTGTTACAGCTTGCACTGAACATTCTTCAATATCTGAATAAAATGATGTGATTGATGTTGGCTTCAATACAAAGGCAAATAGGATGTGTGCTTGAGTGAATGTGTGTGTGTCTGGGGGGGGGGGGGGGAAGATTGTGTGTGTGTGTAATTGCGTCTGTGTGTTTATGCGCATGTGTGCAGCCTACGTGTGTGCGTACATGTGTGTGTGTTGTGCATCCTGTGTGTGTGTGTGTGTGTGCGTGCGTGCGTGCGTGCGTGTGTTTGTGCGCGTGTGTGTGTTGTGCATGTGCAGCCTGTGTGCGTGCGTACGTGTGTGCCTGCCTCTGTGTGTGTGTGCCTGTCTGCCTGCCTGTGTGTGTGTGTGTGAGCATGTCTGTGTGTGCCTGTATATATGGCAGCAAAGCATAACCATTATGGAACTCACGTTTTCATGTTCAGGACATTGAGGACATCCACAAGCACAGCAGGGTCGTGCATACTGACTGCTGAGTCAATGGCCGTCTGCAAGGAAAAAACAAAGTTAGACCTCGCACATCAGGATAGGTTCTACATATAATAGAATAGAAAAGCTGAAGTAAGATGAACCAAGTAACCCCCTTTTCCCCCAAATCTGCATCGATAATAAGTTCAGTGAATATACAAGTCTCCCCAAAACAGGGATGGGACTAAGGTAGAGACAAAAAAGCTTGCTGAGGGGAGAGGAAAAATCACAAACATGGGCTATTTTATGTGTTTGGATTGACTGGAAAAGCATACTTGGTGCCGATCCCGCATACAAATCCCATCCCTGCAACCAACATGTATCACATCACATCAAATCAGCCGATACAGTCCACACACTGCCCTACCTTTGTGTTGCCCGAGGTCCACATGGCACGAACAATCTGCAGGTTACGACTGCGCCCCGCCAGCACCGTCATCATTGGGTTGTGTCCCTTGGTCACCAGGTCGTGAAGGTCGTCTTCTGACGTGGCCCCCTGAGCTCTGGCTGCTGGCTGCCTCTGTGGACATGGTGTCACATCATCCAGATCAAACTGATCACTTTATCATGACACTTTCTGAATCAGCTCTGAAAACTGTGACTGCTGATTGCTTACAACCTTTTGATGTCGGTGACATTCATCATTACGTAAACATTACTACGAAAAACACACACACATACACACAACATCTGAAAAAGAAAAGTACTGACGTAAACAAAATCACGAATCAAAAGCCATGTGAGGCAAATTCTAAAATAGTTTAATTATAGACAAAAGAGAAACATTCACAAGTGTGTCAACCTAGTGGTCTTTGAAGTGGACGGACATAAAACTGAACCAATAATTTAGCATATCAAAATATTTGAACTTGCAATGAAGATTATTACACGAACTCTCTTAATCATTTTTGTTTCATGTCTGTTGTATTGAGGTTGTATGTCTGTTGTATTGGTTCTTGCAGGCAGTTTCATACCTTCGTGCCTAACCTGGCAACAACACTAAACTTGAAGGTGGATGTTTAGTTTACGAGAAACTTACACAAAGAACTAAATAAATGATTCAACAAACTTTACAGCAAACAGTCGTTTTAAGACACCCAATAAAAATAAAATAAAATAAAACTCAATTTTCACTCAAATTACTAATACTGTAATGAGGAGCAAAGCAGTGGTTTATAACTACTTTCTAGTGCTGATCTCAACAGAAAAAACAAAAACAAACAAAAAATTAGCTGGGGATTTGAAATTGATGGAAAATCTTAAAAGTTGGTAAAAATTAAAAAAAATGCCTGTCTGAATCCTTGACTCACAGGCAAAAAATCTTCAGCATTGATTCCACCTGGCTCCTCCCGAGGGGATCGCTGTTGCTGTGGTGGGGGTGACCTTTCCACGGGGCGCTGTGGAACATTCCGATTGCCCTGGGGCGACCTTTCCACGGGTCGCTGAGGAACGTTCCGGTTGGTCGATTCCTTCTTTTCGACTGCTCGCTGGCGCACTGGTTGAGACTCTGATGATGCTGCTGGAAATGGCAAGAGACAGGGTGAGAAATGCGAGTCAACAAGCACTAGGAAGAGAAACATGGTTAGTTCCCTTAAATGAAGAGCTAGAAACACAATCTTCCAAGAAAGCAATACAAAGAGTACAAAAAGCAAAAACCTTCAAAACACAAGGGCGCTAATAAGCAAGTGCTTGTCTGTACAATTTACAAAAAAATCTTTGCTTGACATTTGATGATTCCACAGTGCAAAAATATCCTTATGGGTGTGGGAAAGGCAGTGGGTGAAAAGAGGGCAATCAAGTCAAATCATTTTGTGATCTGTTCAAGTCTCTCATTGAATGCGAGACATTCGTGCACATGTAAGCATGCACCAAGTTTTATGCACACACATACACACACACACACTCTCTCTCTCTCTCTCAAATGTACAAACCAAAAACAACAACAATAAACCAACACGACTTTACAGCAACTTACTCTCTTCAGGTGGTGGCTGGAATTTTTCCACTTTTTTAGGGGCAGCATGCGCTGTAAGGCGAAACAATCCATGCTGTCAGCATCACACACACTTCAAACACAATCACTTGAGCAAACAGCAATTTTTTGGTCTTAACTAGACACTTCATGGAATCAAACAGCTTTTCTCACTACCGTGTGCTGGCCATACAAAGTAAAACATTTACATGCTAAAACAAGTGTCAACAGAAGCAACTGCCTTTTTGGTAAATGATCTATTGCCTTCTTTGTAAAGAGTCATCTCAAACATTTTGGAAGCACGCCTTTTAATTACCGACAGGAAAGTTATCATTTTCAAGTTGTAGTCATCAAAATGATCTCACACAATAATCTACCAGTAACAATTACCATGACATGACTATAGATAACAACAACAAAAGCTAAAGGTTCAGAAATGAATAAGCACATTTATGTGCATAAGCTTGCCCTGTGTTGCATATAAATGAAGTGAAAAGACAACACTCCAGTACCTATGCTTGGAAGCTCTGGGTTAAATAACCATTTTTTATAAATATGATTTTGTTAGTCTCCACTACAATCCATTTTTTATTTCCCAATTTAAAAAAAAATCATCAACCCCTCAGTCAGCATTATCACATTTACATACCAATTTCTTCGACCCATACATTACAGATTTATCAACAGCAAAAGTTATTCAGACAACATTCCCCTATAGGGCACAACAATGCAAGCTACTTGTCCATCCTCCACCCCACAACCCGATATTAAGCAGAAGAAAAGAGTGATCTACCAAGAACATTGCTTTTGTCAAAGTAACCCAGCAAGGCAACATTCTCTCTCATTCTACAAACATAAAAGCTATCCTTGCAGCAAATTTCACATTCTTCTCATCTCGAAAATAGTGCATACTTTCACTGGCTCAAATGTCAAAACCCTTTTGCTCACAAAAGACAAGCCTGATTAATAAACTAACACAGAAAGCCAAAGACAGAAATTGAATACACTATTTCATCCTAATAGCATGCACAAATAATCCTGCAACTTATCCCGAGAGTGAAGCAACATCTTGAAAATAAATGCAAACAGAAGTCTACACCAAAGAGCTCATTCTTCTTCACAATAAGACCGACATGCAGGTAAAAAACCAAAGGCCCTGGTCCACTTCCCATTGTCTGAAGCATGTACACATTCACAAGCCCCAAACCTTGACTGAACAAAAGTGTTTCTTTTGTGGGGAAAATAGCACCTGGTAATGTGAGAACTTTCAGCGAGTACAAACCAAAGTACCCCACCAGCAACACGGTATTTCTGCTGTACGCACAGAACACTGTGTACCTGTTTTTGCTTTATGTACAGAAAACCAGGTACACACCTTTGTACATCACCCTTCTAGCGCATAAGGTAAGTAGTGCAGTTTGCAATAAATACAAATATGTTTAGTGCAGTAAAGGTCCCCAAGCTCTTGTGTTCCGACAGCAGGATACATTGAGTTTTTACCCTTACACGGGGTTCGTGTGTATCGCTGTCTTGTTTTCCTATGCCCCACAGTAGTACTGTTATGCTGGCCTGTATCAACACACACAGTAAACACACACACAGGTAGAAAAAATGATTATTATTTCCTTCAGACCCTGCCAAATGTCTTGCACTTCCTTTTTCATTCGCTGTCAACCATTGTGGGGCTTTTCCAGAGATGAATTCGGGAAAATAACTCTGTTGGAGTGTTTAGGGACTGTGGAGGGGATGCATTCGATGAAGGGGAGGCAAGTTTGCTGAGATAAATAGCTCAGTGGGAATGGAATAACCAGTAAGTTAACAGCGAATAATGAGCTCCAATCTGCTCGCTTTTTTGCTGTTAACACAAAATCCGTTAAATAGATTTTTTGATTTTTTAAACATGCAGTTCAGAAAGTATTAAACAATGGCGACTGCACGTGAGAGGGAACAATAAAGAGACCAAAAAGCAATGTACTCACGTTAAAATGACGAACACAGAACGAATAACAGCGTCGACGTTTTGACCTAAGGGTCTTCTTCAGGCACAAAAACACAAAAATACACACACAAAAAAGAAGAAGAAAGACGATAGAACAGATAAAGAGGAGAATAACTGACAAAACAACTGCACTGCACAAACCAACAAATGACAAAGCTTTTGTCATTTGTTGGTTTGTACAGTGCAGTTTTTTTGTCAGAGCTTTGTCATTTGTTGGTTTGTGCAGTGCAGTTGTTTTGTCAGTTATTCTCCTCTTCATCTGTTCTATCGTCTTTCTTCTTCTTTTGTGTGTGTGTATTTTTGTGTTTTTGTGCCTGAAGAAGACCCTTAGGTCGCAACGTCGCTGTTTTCGTTCCGTGTTCGTCATTTTAACGTGAGTACATTGCTTTTTGGTCTCTTTATGCAGTTCAGAGCTCATTAGTCACTGTGATGGCAACTGGTTGTTCCTAATGATACACATAGCTCAGCCTCATGCTCAAGTGTGCCCCGCATTTATTTCACTCTGATGTAGCAGATTATTAGTACAGGCAGAAAATTCTTATTTTGTTGTGACAAAACTTCCTTGTTCATGTCATGTATTTCACTCTTTTTGATACAGTAGAGTGTTAGTATGTGCACAAAGTTTTTCAATTTCTTTATGAATATCACACTTTTGTTTTGGTATAATAACACACTTGTTTTTAATCATTACACGCCTGGCAGTTAGCACACAACACTCTGTGTGAGACACACACAATGTGAAAAGACACTGCACACCCGTCTCACCTTGTCTGGAATTGACTTGAAAGAGTTCTCTGTATTCTGCCGGATTCTGGATGTCTGCGCCAGACGGATCCTCAGGGTCGTCACTTTTATCCCCAGGTTCTTCAACCTTCTTTGGCTCACTGAAGTAGAGAGAACACTACTGGTGAGTTTCCTTGAATTTGCCGAATTAAATATCGCAAATGAATTAAATGAGTTATATATTACATCCATGCTCTAATTTTCTTTCAACACTTTAACAGACATGGCCAGAATAATCAAGGGGAGGGGACACAGGTTGTTTGTGTATTTGTAAAGTTTCTGATTTTTTTTCCTTCGTTCGTGCCAATGTCCTTGCTGTTGTTCTTATCAAAACTTGAATCAGCCTCACTATCATTCCAACGAGTTTCAGGACAAATGAGAACCTCTCCAAACTTGAAATAATATCAAAGGATAAAGGAGAATCTCTTCAAACTTGAGGCAGCTTCCAAGGAAGAAATGAAAATTGTGCTAAACGTAAAGCAGATTTTGATCAATTGAAAATCTCTCGAAATGTGAAGAAATGGTAATCAAATGAGAATCTCTGCAAACTTGAACAAGTAAAAGTACCACAGGCAGTGTCAGTCCATCTTTCTCACCTGGCTTGTCGTGTGGATTGTGTTGGCGGTCTTTCTGTGACAAAACTTTTTCGGCTGCTGAAATATAAAAATAGGTCCTCATTATTCTTTCCAGGGACTGAAAAGAATTTCTATCAGGCAAGACAATAAATGTGCAATGTCAGATGACTGAAACTGAAGGTTTTTTTTACAGAACATTACCAATAAGCAAATGACTAAATTAGACAAATGCTCCGGTATTTACAGTCTCTTTAATTTTGTGGATTCTAACAGAAAACAAAAACACTTGCATATTGCCTTGGAAGGAAACACGCACTGTTCAACATTGTTCAATCTGACTGCTTGGTAAGTAAATCCATTGTCTATTAAAGAAGTGATGCCAATATCTTTCAGTCTGACAATGTGTATCAGAGTAGGTAAGCCATTGGTCATCAAAACCATTGTTCCTCTTTTCTCTATCACCATCAATGCTGATGCACTTACTTGTTCAAGCTGCTGGGTTCTCGATGAAAGCTGTTGGAGCCTGCTCCATTCCCTCCCAGTGGTCCTACTTTCTGTAAACACAACATGTCTTCCTTAGCATTCCCCTGTCTGTGTCTTTTGCGAGCGCACACACACACACACGTGTATGACTGTACAACTAGGTTCCTGGTCAAACTTATGAAAAATGGGTTCAGACACTTCCACTGATTAATTTCAGATACATTTTTGTGAAATGCTTCTTCATAATCCTATGAATACAGTTGATACTTGAAAGAAATACAATTTTCATTTTTTGTTTCTGCTATGGTCCTTTGATTAAATGGGTTCATCAGGAGACATGTGGGTTTATCTATAAATAGATTTCACCAACACATGGTATGATATTTATTATTTTCAAACAAATTTCTTGGTAATTAACAAATGAGATTGAACGTTATTATCGTTTGCTGACATGATACCGTCAAAAAAATGGTTTAAAGAATGGCTACCTCACTTTTTTGGGTGAACCCATTTGTTCTGAGAAACGACAAGTGTGTGGACCCATTTGTGCGGGTTTAACCGACACACTTGTATCAGCGATGTATCAGCCATTCGGTTACACAAAGCATTGAAAGGTTTACACACACACACACACATTTTTCATGTGATCACACATCAACAGAAAAATAGCACTCTTTCAGTACACATTCATCAACAGTATCTAAAGAAGTGAACTTACCTCTAAATCCACTACAAATGATGTCACATTTGTCTTATTAAAAGATGCCGCGATCTGCAAAAGAACAGATGAAACCAGTAAAAATAACGATCTACAAGTGAATCCAACCATTCCATACTTAGCACAGAGGTCTAAGGGAAGCAACTCCACTCCAGCCATTTTTGGTATGTTCAAAAACTGCGGACATCGTTCCCCGAAAAGGCAACAGCATGCATAGAAATGCTCCCACACAGAATAAAACTACAACAGACACAAAAAATATTGCCTTTATCTGAATACAAAAGATTACAGTTCTGGAGAAAACCATTCAAATGATCACCAATCATCTTTTTTTTTCCAAAGCTCTCTTTTGAATCAGCACCAAATTGAACTAAAAAATGAATCGACAATTGGTGGTACATGTAGCAGGTTTACTAATCCTATATCCGGTGACCACATATTTGGACAGACTAGAACAGAATCAGAGAAAGAAAAAACAGAATGACAGAAAGAAAAAACAGAATGACAGAAAGAAAAAACAGAATGACAGAAAGAAAAAAACAGAATGACAGAAAGAAAAAACAGAATGACAGAAAGAAAAAAACAGAATGACAGAAAGAAAAAACAGAATGACAGAAAGAAAAAAACAGAATGACAGAAAGAAAAAAACAGAATGACAGAAAGAAAAAACAGAATGACAGAAAGAAAAAAACAGAATGACAGAAAGAAAAAAACAGAATGACAGAAAGAAAAAAACAGAATCAGAGAAAGAAAAAACAGAATGACAGAAAGAAAAAACAGAATGACAGAAAAAAAACATTCCTTTAATCCAGTGTCATCCCATCCTTACATCTAAAGCTAATACCAATTCTACAGAAAAACTAACTAAACTTATTTTAAGTGATGAAGTTGAGTGTTCAAAATCAGGAAATCATGACTGGAGGCCAAGTGACAAGGGGTTGTGCATGTTTTATTTTTGACTTGTAAATCTGAAATGATTTGACAATCAGAAAATCTATTTTGAAATCATATTTCAAATAAAAAATTCCTGGTTTCCTGATAAGGTTTTGTTATCCCTACACTGTACGCACAATATGATCCACAGAAGCCCATGAAATCCAGTACACTCACGAGTTGTGTGTTTGTGATGCTCAAATCACAGACTTCGCCCCAGCCAACGGCGACTGTGTCGTAACACTTGATGGGTTCCCAGCCGTAGACCTTCATCACGTCTTTTCCCCCGCTGTACAGGCACATTCCGTCAGGGTGGAATGCAATACACCTTTAAAAAAATTAAACAAAACAGAAAATCAGACTTGGCCAGGTGTGTGATTTTGATGTGACTCTGGCATAACTGCCTGTACACTTACTTACAAACAGT
This sequence comes from Littorina saxatilis, assembly GCF_037325665.1. NCBI lineage: Eukaryota > Metazoa > Mollusca > Gastropoda > Littorinimorpha > Littorinidae > Littorina > Littorina saxatilis. The sequence continues at coordinate 33,582,189 of NC_090245.1, read as the reverse complement.
CAAACTCCTCGGAAGTACAACTGAAAAATAAAGTTTTGAATATTTTTCATCTTGTTTGAAATACAGTGGCAACTGCTTTGAAAGGAAGTCAAAAGTAAGTCATGGCCTAATGGCAAAAAAGGTGTAAATTCAATAACAGGATCAATGACTATCTAAACAGCAAGCGTCTGCCAGAACACTAACCAAAACATTCGAGTTTTTAGCATAGCCACATACACCCAGGAACAAGTTGATAAAACACACTGCCATGGTGCACTGACCTGATAGGATTGGTGTCTGCTTCAGTTGAACTCACTAACTGGAAAGTCTCAAGGTCCCAGAATTTGATCGTTCTGCAAACAGCATCACCAGGAGAAATAAAACAAATAGCCAGGTGACAGCATACACAAGACACAAGTTAAAAAAAAATCAAATAAAACAGCATGCAACTTCTTAAAACTGAACCTATTAAAAAAAATACAGGTTGCTGTCCTATACACTTTTGCATGACCCTTTTCGTGTGAAGGAAATTACAAATGATAAAATCAACTTTACATTCACCACCAATAATGAAAGACTTTTTTTGACTCAGCAATGTAAAACCACAAGCACAATACCAAATAGGTACATTAAAACCCCAACACAAACCAAGGGCCCTGCAGAAATATAGCAACAAAAAAGAAATTATGTATCGATTGGAGATTGGATTTCCCTTCTTTGAGTCATGTGACGTCAGAGGCCGACAAAACTTTATAATTTGGCTTTTCAGGTTGACCGAAACTTCAAAGGAACTCAACAAAAAAAAACGTCATGTGTTTGATTGCATGTGTGTGTGCTGTTCAATGTCAAAACAACAACAAAGTGAGTACATGACGTGTGTTTTGTAGTTCCTTTGAAGTTTCGGTCAACCTGAAACGCCCAAATATGAAGCTTATGTGTTTGATTGCATACATGTGGATTGCATGCATGTGTGTGTGTGCTCGTTCAATCGTCAAAACAACAACAAAGTCATAAGTACCTGAAAGGAATTCGATCGATACATAAATGTTATTTGCGTGTTTGACCAAAATATGACATTTTACACAGATCGAGACAGTCATTGTTCACCTCGACCGCTAGCGCGGTCTCGGAGAACAATGACTGTCTCGATCTGTGTAAAATGTCATATTTTGGTCAAACACGCAAATAACGTATAATATTTACACGTTATGAAAAGTGAATTTTTAACATCCTAAATGGTTTGAAGACCAGGTAATATATCAAGAAATCATTTGTTGTGTCAAGAATTCCTGAGAAGAACTGTCATCCCTGCTGATGAAATGTATCAGATGTATAAGATGAGTTAAGGGCACCTGTCATTGCTGCCAGAGGCGATGAGCAGCTCATGGGGGTGGAACTCCACAGTGTTGACAGGACCCTTGTGCAGCTTGAGGTCTGTAATCAGCTTGCCTGCCGTCAGGTCCCACAGCTGTCCGCACACACAACAGCCCGCAAGATCAATACAGTGGAAAACCCCTATTAAGACCCCCCCCCCCCCCCTCCCTAATTTAAGACTTCCTCCCTTTTCTTTCTTTTTTTATTTGGTGTTTAACGTCGTTTTCAACCACGAAGGTTATATCGCGACGGGGAAAGGGGGAAGATGGGATAGAGCCACTTGTCAATAGGGCCTTTTACACCTGGGCTATTCTAGGCGACCTTGACCTTGGCCCGCTGTGCCTCGGGCAAAGTCAGCCACTTTTGCGCGTTGTTTGAATGGTGGAGCTGTACGATGGTGCACTAGCATTGCTGTTATAGCGTGTGTGGAAGTGATTTAAGACACCGTGAGAGATCACACATGGTCGATGTTGGATGGGTACCGTTTTCCAAACCCTCTAGAGATTTAGAAAAGTGCCGAAAATGGATTAAACTATGTGGAAGAACGATCGAGAGGTTCAACATCGAAAAAGTCAACAAAGACACCTACATTTGCACAAAACACTTCGTCGGGGGGCACTTGAAAATGACATGCTGTTTTTCTTCATAAGTATAAATGGAACAAAAAAGATTGTACCATGCTTTGACTTTATGTGCTGAGAGAGGAAGAAATGGTTTTAATGTAGCTTTTTCATATCCCCATAAACCAAAGTGTGATACTGCAGCTAGTTAGCAAAACAATTTCATTGAAAAACTAGACAGCAAGTGACACATAGTCTACAAACCAATGAACACGAAGGCATTTAAGAAACAGGATCATTCTTTTAATCTTGTCTAAAATTTTGAACATGAATCTCACTGCAAAAACACAATCTAACAGAAGTGGCAGAAAAACAAAACTACTTCAGCATACAAATGGCCCAAAGAATATGGTCTGAAATCAGACAAAAAGCATGACAGCTCGGTGCTTGCAGTTGCATACAACAAGAACACAAAAATGAAAAATAATGGTCAAACTGAACTATGTGTCGTTCAAAGGAAAAATGGTTTGCCTCAAGGAAAAAGACTTGAGAGACATCACATAACTGTACAAGCTCACAAGAACTATTGGTTGTAATCATGAGTACGACTAGACTGAAATGATAAATAATGTGCATCACAGTACTATTCAAGCACTAAAAAGTGCCTCTCACTAGCTTGTCACCAAATAAACAAAGTAGGTTGTAACAAAATTGCAGATTAATAAAAAAAATAGTTCAATCAATAGTATATATATGTGACTTGTCACACCTGACATTAAACTAGTGATTTCCATCACTATCCTTTTCAGGCATTAAAAATAGTTCAAAGCACCTAGCCCCACATAGAAGTAAGAGGCTCATTCACAAGCTAGTTAAAAGCTTTTCATTCTTTTGTTTTTCTCAAAAGAAAATTCATAGTATGACAACAGTATTCACAGCAGGCAGTTTTAAATCACGCAAGGGCATTCTCCAGGTGTGTTCACGAAATACATTGTAATTTTAAACAGAGACAATTTTCAGTTCACGCGTGAAGATGATTTTACTGACCAAGTTTCTCCCCATATATTTCATAACCCTGCAGGTGAAAATGGGAATACCAGCACAGAATAATTGTCAGTGAAAATTTAATACCAACACTTCAAACTACATCACTCATCATAAAACAGAAACTGTGACTCCAGAGTGGATTTAAATGAAAATCAAAAAGTGGAAAAACTCATACTCTGATAATTGACATTGTTGTCCAAGTGTTTCAAACTACATCACTCATCATAACTTGAACAGAAGCTGTGACTTGGATTTAAATGAAAATCAAAACGCGGAAAAACTCATACTCTGATAATTGTTGTCCAAGTGTTTCAAACTACATCACTCATCATAAAACAGAAGCTGTGACTTGGATTTAAATGAAAATCAAAACGCGGAAAAACTCATACTCTGATAATTGTTGTCCAAGTGTTTCAAACTACATCACTCATCATAAAACAGAAGCTGTGACTTGGATTTAAATGAAAATCAAAACGCGGAAAAACTCATACTCTGATAATTGTTGTCCAAGTGTTTCAAACTACATCACTCATCATAAAACAGAAGCTGTGACTTGGATTTAAATGAAAATCAAAACGCGGAAAAACTCATACTCTAATAATTGTTGTCTAAGTGTTTGTGTGGTTAAAAAAAAACAAATGTACCTGATCATGAATGAAATCAGAGCAACCCATATGTTCATTAACCATTCACTGCCACTGGTCCATACGCATACTCTTCAGTTTCAAAAAGGAGATGGGTATTGAAGAGGCAGTGCTACTGTTAGTGATTCAAAGTGCCATACATCCCATCCTAGTGCTGTGAAATGGGGATATATTCAATATTTCATGGAAGCTAACTAATATTTGCATGTATGCATGCAAACATACTGTGACAGTACTAATACAGTAAAAGCATTATTGAGGGTGAACAGCCTGCTTTGCTTGGTTTCAGTGAGGAGTAACAATACTAACAATAACAATATGAATAATAACATGCCTATGTTGTGAAATGTAAGTACTTGCCACCCCACCCCCCCGGACACTGGCAAAATCCCAGCAGAATGTCCCCATCTTCGCTGACGATTATGAAGTGTGCAGGTAGGTTGTCTGCCTCTGTGTCGGTTTTACCTCCGCGGTGTAGACGAAAAACTTTTCCACTTCTGCACATGTATGTATCTCAAGTTGAGCACATGGCCATAAAAAAGGCGATATATCTTCAAAGGATTTGTAAGTTTTCGCCTTCTTCTGGTCGAAATCGTTCTTTTTCTCAATCAGATAGTTCAGGATGTCAACAACACCGATCCTGGGTGCGTTTGATGGGTCACTTTTTTCTTCGGATGTAAAAGGATCGCGTGGTGGAAATCCGATCTGTCGAAGTTTTTCGGAAAGTTTTTCTTGCACGTCCTGTCTTGTAAAATCCGGATCGATCGGTAGTTCCAACTGCTGTGCAGTTTTTACAAGTTGCAGCAGACCATCTCGTCTGTATCCAGTAACAGTATCGACAGCGAGTTTGCCCGTACCCAAGGGGAGTAACTCGAAATGACTCAGCGCGCGGTCAGCTGTAAAAGGCCCTATTGTTTCTTGTTCACAAAAGCACTAATCAAAAATTTTCTCCAGGGGCTTGCAACGTAGTACAATGTATTACCTTACTGGGAGAATGCAAGTTTCCAGTACAAAGGACTTAACATTTCTTACATACTGCTTGACTAAAATCTTTACAAAAATTGACTATATTCTATACAAGAAACACTTAACAAGGGTAAAAAGAGAAACAGAATCCGTTAGTCGCCTCTTACGACATGCTGGGGAGCATCGGGTAAATTCTTCCCCCTAACCCGCGGGGGGTTTCCTCCCTTTTAAGACCTTGTTTTCTCAGACTTTCTGTTCATAACCTGTGTACATTGACACTGTTTAAAGAATCCCTCCTTTTTAAGACCTGATTTTCTCCGATTTGTTGACGTTTTAAATGGGGGTTTCCACTGTTCTTCATCATGCTTCTTCTCTTGACATGTTTACAAGTGAGGAACCCCCCTTTTAATGCTTTCCTCCTTGTACTTTTAAGACCTTGCTTTTTTCACATTTTCTCTCTATGAGCTCTGACATTTTACCCTATTTTAACCCTTTCGCTGCCAATCAAAACTTCCTGACTGCCAGGGAATATTGGAGTTCGGGGTGTAATAATTCACAAAAAATTCTAGCTCCAAACTGGCAGTAGGTAGAAAAGTAAAACCTATGTTATTTTTAAAAGAAATTCAACCAATCTGTTTTTAGTATCTAATCATGGAAATAATGCACAAGTGCAGGACGGGTATACCCGTCCTAAGGCAGTCAAGGGGTTAAAACCCGATCTCAGATTTCAGTGATAAAAGATTTTAGCGTTAAAACGGAGGTTTCACTGTATAAACACCATGCATACAGCTGTTCAAAAATATATTGCAGCCTTCAAAAATCCTGGCTCATATCTCCCTTTCGTGACTTTATTTTTGTTTAGAGGCTCATGTCTCTGATCTACATTCTACTTCACTTGGCTGGTATGGAAAAACAGACGGTAAAAATCAATATCATCCAACAGTTCACTCTGGTTTGCCTCTTTTTTGACAGATGCCCCCTCACCATAATCTCCATCCCTTGTACAGTTCTTCATCTGATTTATACCTTTCCTGACTCCATAATTCTCCCTGATCAGACAGTAGAACATGAAGTGCAAGTGTCACATACATTTGAAACACATCAAAGAGTGCTCATTGCAAGAATTTACATAAATATTTCCCCTTTCCATCAGCCATACACATGTATGTATCAACCTATGCAAATCACTTAAAGTTAACGTAACTCCTACCAGAACCAAACCACGTGAATGTTACCTTCCTTATGCAGGGATGGCCAAATCTCAATTTTAACTCGCCAGCCAGGCGATTAACTTCCAAGAAAGTCACCATCCCGCCAGAAATGTCGCTGGCCCGGTCCATACTTCAGTGTGTATATTCCTTTGAAACTCGACATTACAACCACAAATGTTACATTTGAGCAGAATGTTTACTGGCCAGCCGGGCGAGTTGCCAGACAATTTTTTACACGCCCCTGGCGATCGGGCAGACAATTTGACCATCCCTGCTTATGAGCAAATCTAATTATTACAGACCCCAAACAAGGTAAAACCGACATGGATGCATCAACCGCGGACAATTAATTTCAAACAACATACCTTCACAAGCCCATCTTCTGAAGCCGAAGCAATCCAGCGCCCGTCAGGACTGAAGCGGAGACAACTGACACTCCCTGTGTGGCCCTGGAGATTCACAATTATTCACATACACAAGTCAGCTCAGATAATCAGCAATCTTTCTTCAACTATAGAAACACATTTTTGCATTAATGTGTGCTTTGCCATGTTTTCTTATATTTTAACAACATGACAGCACCCTTAAGGGCAGGTGGGCCAGTGCAAAATTGACCAAATCGTTCAAAACACTGTTTTGGGTATTTTAGCAGATTATGTTTCCATAACATACCTATCATCCATGTGTGTCGGTGTTTTTGTCAAAAGTGTCCTATTTATCTGTCAATAAAGACAAAATGTGAACATGTGTGGCATTGATTGTCTTCTGTAGTCGATATTCCCCCGCCAAAAAATGTCTCATTTCAAAGGCTAGTTACGGCTTTGTCCTCAGCAAAACAGTGCATTCACGACATACGAAACTGCGCAGCAGCTCTTGACCTATAACATGACATCAGTGTTTTGATGAATGTTCCATTCACTCAACCACTTGTCCGTTGCAAAGGCAGCAATCGTAATCGAACGGAAATGTCCTTATTTGGAAGGTACTCGACATCCATTGGTTCGTTTCATAAACCGAAATCGGGAACCAGTTTACTTTGTGAGTGCGCATGCTCAGCTTACGAATTTTGCATACGGAAACTACCGAAGAGACTCTCGGCCACGACGGGAACACCCGAAGTTCACTCGGTTTTACAACATCCTGGTTACACATCAAACGATCGGTGACAACCGAAAGCGAATTTTTCCTTGAGAAACAACCTTTGATACGATAACAATGGCTCGAAATAAGAAAAAGAACAATGTCTTTATTAGTTCGGTTAGCAACAACAAGTAGTTCCGCTGGTACTAGGCCAAAGTTTGGATTCTGTCGGTGTTTCCGATACAGAGGAAAGCTTTGATCTCCACGCAGATCCACAGGTCGCCATTTCCGAACACGCCATGCAGCACACTTTTTACGTCTCGGCACTGGCTTGCTTTGCGCTGAATTTGAGTCAGTTTCTGTGCAGTATCTCCTCGACAAGCAAGTTGAGCATTTGCTACGCAAAAAAACAAAAACAGGAGAAAGTATCCAACATCAGTCAGATTATCGGTAGTGTTTGCTGGGCCTGCCATTTCCCGAACGAAACTGGATCAGCAACTGTTTGTATCAATCTGCACTTTCGTAAATTCCGTCACTGTCTTGACGAACTGTGTCATTTTCTTCACCGCGATACACAGTTCATTGCGAAGAGCTTCCTCAGTAAATCGTTCAGATTCCACGTACGATTTGTTGTCAAAAAACAACTCAAACGAAAGTTTCAAACTCATCATCCTCCATCTTGCTTGTCGAAGCACCAAAGTACTGTATCGATGTAAAAACAAAAGCAGAAAACTTCGAGGAAACCAACAAATCGACGAGATAACGGAAGGAAATAAGTATCGTTCTGGCTCAAGTAAGTTACCGTTAAAAATACCGTTATTCTCGCATGCAAATACAAACGAGAATCGGGTCATTGATACACGTTTAGCGCTGGGGCAGTATCCCCATGCTGGTTGACAGAGGGAAAGAAGGGATGGACGCATAAATTCTCTGCTGGCGTGCTAAAGGCTAAGTAGTTTGCAATTCAAATAAACTAAGCTGTTCATTCATAACACAGATTTGTCCTTGTGTGTCTGTTTCAATAGTGTTTCTGTGGTATTCAATCTTCAATGTCGTTTTTCTCAGTTCAGCCATTTTGCCTACGGTTACGTCTTGGGTTACGCGATTTCTCTGGCTGTAATTTAGCTAGAGCAATATTTTCTTTTGTAGTTTGTGCAGAATATAACATTCTGGGGGATTACGAAGGGATTTTGCTGAAATTTTATTATAGTCATATCCAGATTATTTCAAAAAATAATTTCGCAAGCGTTACCCTAAAGTTTGACAGTTGTAACAAAGAAGTGTTCCTAACTCCAAATATAAATATAATAAACAAGATCTGCTTCGTAATCCCCTAGAGCATACCCAGAAGGATAAAATAAAACAATAATTAGAAGTGTGACAATCACATCTGATGAAAATCCGTGTATCTCCTGTACTCCACTTTTGTCTGTATTTTGACTGTTTTTGTCGCGTAAAACAAAAACCAGCAACCGAAAATACAAAAAGTGACTATTCTTTGTCATCATTTGTTCATTTCTTTCATAAAATAACATTCAGACACAATAAAACATTCAAAATTAAAAAAAAGGTAGTGCACTGGCCCACCTCCCCTTAACTTACATGAGACTGCTTCAGCTTCAACATGCAGCACATCAATCTTCACAAGCTTTTTTTTTACCAACATTTCAAAGAAAGCATTCATATGACTTCCATGAACACATCCACTCCCTTAAAACTAGTCTGCAATTCTGAGAAATTCTTTCTTTCTTTCTTTATTTGGTGTTTTACGTCGTTTTCAACCGTTCAAGGTTATATCGCGACGGATTCTGAGAAATGTTCATCTGCTGTCCGAGTCTGAACAATGACTACACTATTTAAAAGCAAAATTAGTTACAACCAGTGAGGAAATAAATTTCAAAAACGACAATAACTGAGTTACAACTTACACTGTTACAGGCATGGGAACAGGAAATCATCAAAAAGGAGGAAAATAATGCGGGGGGTGCGGGGGCTGACAGGCCCCTGCCAGGGGGTCAGGGGGCAATGCCCCCTGAAGCTGAGGGTTTTTGGCATTTTCCACACCTAAAATGTGCACCAGGAGACACCATAACTTTACAAAACAGTGCACTTGAAACTGCAGTCATTTCTCACCAATGTGTTCAAAATCGTTAACAGAGAACTCCACTGTGTGTTCTTTTTTGACTTTGCCTATCGTCAACCAGATCAAAGTCTTCACTCTCTCCTCAAGCCAACCAAAATTCCATTTGTTTTTCACACTTGAGTTGATTTCGGCCGCAAGGGCCTTTTTGCTTTTCGTAATTCGTCGATGCATGGTGACCAAATTGGCGCGTGGTCTAGAAACTGCACGATCCGTAAAAACAAAGAAAGCGCACGGAAATCTTCGGCAAATTCCGGAACAAGCATAAAACCACTTGCTCGGCTGTTTCCGACAGCATTCTTATCATCCTGGGGTTGTACTCGACAAATTTCGTACAAGCAACATTCAGTCCAAATAAGAATACGCCAATTGAGAATAAACTATCGCCGATGGAAGCTGTTACGCGGATGAAAGTATCCCCCCCCCCAATTTTCTCAACGGATTTACACCGATCTCAGAAACGACCCTGGGGCTCATCAAAAAGGCGGAAGATTCTCTTGCCTGAACTTAAGCCTCAGGCAAAGATGAATCAAGCTCTAGAGGTAAAGACAGACACAACAAACACAATGTTACCTTGTATGTGTAGATACAGCCTTTCCTTCGTATATCCCATAACTGAAACAGATGAATGAGCATTCACTTCATAACAGAGTTATCACAAGAAAACAGTATACAGTAATATGAATTTGTACATTTGAATTTCAGTAAGAAATATACAAAAATGTTTAGAAGACACAGAACACCAAAACCATACCACATTTTGTTAAGTATTACATTATGTTGAGCCAGATCCATCATTCTTCATGATTTTACCCTTCACTGTCATGTGTGAAAGTTCAAATGGTGACATAAAAAACAAAAAGCAACTGCAAATAATCAAACACCAAGTAACAGTAGTAACACACAAATTATCAAGTAACTGTCTTCATCTCACACAACAAAATAATGTCTTCATCTCACACAACAAAATAACAGTCTGACCTTGACATTGCAATCCATGGAGCCTGATGCTGTGTATTCCCCATAGGGATGGAAATCCAGGCTCTTGATGCCTGCCTTATGACCCGTCAATGTGCGTAAAACTATAATAAACAAAATCAACCAGCCTTAAGAAAATGGTACGGAATAAAACTCAATTCACTGACATTCTTTAGTTAAAGACGATAACAAAACATACACATAGCATCAACACACAAGATCATTCTCTGTTTTGGTAATCCATCTGCTACAAGTTAGTACAACTGAAAGTGAAACATTCACTCACCCTCTTCTCCACAGATACATTCCTTTCATGATTATTCTAATAATATAAAGACCAGGCCTCTCGAGATGGCACCTGAGGTGAAACTGAAAGACCAACCATTCTTAACAACTTTATTCTTATGATCACTCACTTTTGGCTTGTTCAAGATCCCAGACTTTGAGGGCACCAGATTGGGAACCAGCAACAACCAGTTCTTCTGCATGACCAAACCGTACTGCTTCAATTGTTGTTGTATGACCAGATAAGCTCTGCAAATGCAAACAAGCAACATGTTATCGTTATCATATGATACAAAACTAGACTCATCCTTTCGACAAAATGCTTATAAATACAGTAACTAAAGCATGCTTGAGCCAAGGAAACTTTCACTAGTTTCAGAATAACGAGTTTCGGATTCAAAATATTTCTCTTTAAAGTTTAAGGGTGATTCATTATAATGTACAAGGAGTTTGAAGCTATAATTCTGTACACTGTAAGCCAGAAAGCCAATATGATTCAAGACCGCTTGAATATAGCACTTGTACCTTGAAAGCAATGTTTGCCCTTTGTGGATATCGGATGTGTGGTTTCACTGATGCCATAAGCAATAAGCACACAGATGCACATTTCAGAAAAAAAGAGCAACTTTGACCAATGCTTTACTCAAGGAAAACAATGGACTGCTGCATCTAATTCTGATGGCAGAATAAGTAAAATACTAAAACAAATCTCACTGTTACACTTGTTCCATAAAACAAGAGAAATTCAGTGTTTTTTCTGTTTTTATTGTTATCTATTTTTGATTCGGGACATAAGCAGTCCATCTGTTTTGGAGTATAAATCTGCAGGAAAATTGTGAAAATGTTCAGTATGACTCACCATAATACAATGTGCCTTGCCCACAGACCACAGGTTGACTTTTCTGTCTTCTCCTCCCGTCACCATGACCCGCCCAGACTTGTGACCCAGTCCCAGGCAGTTCACATCGGCGCCGTGGGCCGTGAATTCCTCTGTTTAACAAATTATAATAGTTAATACATGTATGTAGTCTCAGTCACAACAAAAGCTATACATAGGATTTGCTAACCGAAACAGCACTCTAGTCTAATTGTGTCTTGCAATTCCAGTCAGGTTATTATGTGCATGTTTCCGTCACTTCATACTGTCCAAACTCACCGTCCATCATAACAATTATTGCTGTTTTTTTTTTATATATGCATTATATATATATATCAAATACAGACACTTGTAAGGCCACTACATGTATTACTACCATGAGTATTATCCAGCGTTGATTAACTCAAAGACCCCATTGATAGAGCTCCAAATATATATCATAAGAAATTTTCGCATGGAAGATGAATAGGTTTGAGGGGGGGGGGGGGTGGCATTAATATGGATCACTTTTGTATAATCATTATTCTGTACGGTTGCATACCCACTGTATATCTGTTCTTTTGGAAATGGGTTTACTACAGCTCTTTCCAAATTAAAAACAGCATAGTTATCACTTATGCTGAACATTATCCTAATAGTCATGCCAGGACCTTCTGAAGCCTCCAATGATTGTCTAATCATTTTAAAGAAGTTCCCGGTTTTAAATTATACATTATTTGAACTCATAGTCATAGTCATAAGGATAAGGATAAGATTTAGTAATTATTAATATTATACCCCCATGGCCATGGAAATTCAGGCTGCTTTCTCACTGGAGAAAGTGAGTTGCCATACAGCACCGTGCTACCCAATATTTTTTCTTCTTTCCTGCATATATGCATGTTCTTGTTTCAAGCCGTGAACTTTTCGCTGTGAGGTTGGGATCTTTATCGTGCGCATGCGTGCACATGGGGGTGTTCGGACACCGACGAGCACATGGGGGTGTTCGGACACCGACGAGTCTGCTCACTGAAGTTGACTCTAGGAAATAATCCCTTGCCAAACGTGGGGATCGAACCCATGGAGATAGAGCTCCCCCAGCTCATGACCCCAAGGAAAGCATTAGAGATGACGAGTGGTTATAGACCTTTTTGGTATTTGAGCAGCTCTCGCGAGACACGCTCTTTGTTATGCTTTGAACATCGCGAGAACTTCGAACCTTCGCTTGTGCAGCTCGCACGAGATCGCTGTACTATGCTGTACTCTGAAGCTTGCGAGAGATTATGAGAGCTTGGAATACCGATAGGGTCTATTGCATGCAGCCCATCGACAGGCCAGGGAATAATAAAACTAATCATTTTGGGAGATTCTTCCAGTACAACCCTTGACACCCCTGCACTAGAAATCATGTCTTGCAAACTTACACATTTTGCTGGAAGTCAAACTACTCTGTCACTGGCAGTACAACTTGTTCAAGGCACACAAATAATTATACAATTACAAGTAAAATGACACTTCTTTCTTTCAGATTCCGAACGTCAGTACAGTTCATAGATGCCAGAGAAATACAATAGTTATTATAATCATTATTAATACTAATGTCGCAGAGTCATAAATAGCTAAGCGCTAAAAATACTATTTAGCATGTCTAACTGTAGTAACTCTAACCAAAAACCGAATGACTGAGCCGTGTGTGCGAGTTTATCGCATCAGTTGGCGTGATACTTACGAAGTTTCCATGATCGTTTCGGGTTCGCCATGTTGTTAAAGCTTATGAAAAGGTAACACAATACTACTATCTACACATCACGGCGATCATTTATAGTTATGGACGGATATCAGTCACGAAACTTTCAAAAAAAGCACTCAATCTCGTTTAGCTCCTCGCCATTCCATGACTCAAGGCACTGGGAAGTATGGAGTAACCATGCTGACTAACAAAATCTACCATTGGTTCCTTTCAGAAAATCTGGCCAATGACAAAGAAGCTTCTTCTTTCTAAGGAAGTGCAAAATGTATCATGCGCAGATAAACACTTCCTTTGTATACAAACAACCATGGTTTGTCGACTGCTGCACAAGTTTTGCAAGTTAGCTCTAGTCGGACAAGGATGTTTGAACAGCCAAATATTGAAACGTCGAGTTCATTACGTGCAAGGCCAGTCACCGGAGCCGAAGATACGGGAATATTTCTACTTTATAGATCATCAAGGCCAGGTGTCTCTTCATGTTTCGTAATATCTTTACTTGCGTTTTTAGTTGGGATGGCTACAAAAACCAGAGCACACACACACACACTGACAGACACACACACATCTACCTTTGTCCGACATTGTTAGCACATCTCTTAGCATGATGGGGTCAGTGTTACCACCAAACCTGGTTATAGCTCCTGCCACTTCTATGGAAAAGAGGAGACGGGAGGTTGCCTACTGCCAGGACTGGGATGGGATGTTCGTTCATTCCGGTCGGGTCACTTTGTACCCCGGACTACCCCGGAGTACCCCGGACTACAAGAAATGTTTGGACATCATTTTTTTATGGGTTTTTTTGTTGCTTTTTAAAAAAAAAAAATTGTTATTCAATTAATAAAACACAACAGATCATGTGATGCCACAATCTATTGATTTACAAAACCCAGACTTTGTGCCCCGGGCTGCCCCGGACTACCCCAGACTACCCCGGAGTACCCCGGACTACCCCGGACTACAAGAAATGTTTGGACAACAAAGACAGATCATTTTTTTAATTTTTTTTATTTTTGTAAAAAAATGTACCCCGGACTACCCCGGACTACCCCGGAGTACCCCGGACTACAAGAAATGTTTGGACATCATTTTTGTTTATGTTTTTTTTTTTTGCTTTTTTTTTAAATTTTTTTTTTATTCAGTTAATAAAACACAACAGATCATGTGATGCCACAATCTATTGATTTACAAAACCCAGACTTTGTGCCCCGGACTACCCCGGAGTACCCCGAACTACCCCGGACTACAAGAAATGTTTGGACAACAAAGACAGATCATTTTTTTAATTTTTTTTTAATTCAATTAATAAAACACAACAGATCATGTGATGCCACAATCTATTGATTTACAAAACCCAGACTTTGTGCCCCGGACTGCCCCGGACTACCCCGGACTACAAGAAATGTTTGGACAACAAAGACAGATCATGTGATGCCACAATCTAATATCTATTGATCTGTGTTTATCCCCGAGTACGCTAGTACTAGGGCTCAGCAGACTTTAATTGTGTGTGTGTCTGTCTGTCTGTCTGGACTTAACAGCTTATTGCTGGGAAACTACGGGGCGCATAAATAAAGCGTCATAAAAAGATTACGTCACGGTCGAAAGTCTTTGACGTCAATTAATGCATCATCCCTGTAGTTTTTTTCTCTCGCGCGGTGTGTGTGTGTGTGTGTGTGTTCATTTTGTGCACATGTGTTAGTGTTACTGTTTGTGTGTGTGTGTGTGTGTGCGTGCGTGTGCATGAGTCTGTACTCGTGTGTGTGTGCGTGTGTGTGTCTGTGTGTGTGTGTGTAAGAAAGAGAGGGAGAGGGAGAGAGAGTGTGTGTGTGTGAAGAGTACTCGGGTCCAGCGCGAGCGTTTTTTATCAAGCTGTCGAACTCACAGAATGAAACTGAACGCACTGCTTTTTTCACCAAGCTGAGACACAGTTCACACCGGACCCGTTCACACAATTAACATACAAGCAAAAAACAACAGAGTCAATGCATAGTGTTGCTGCAGTAGGCCACCGAAGTGACCATTATTTTATTAAATTCTGTAATTATTTTACCTTACCTATGTTTTTCAAGAATAGATAGTTAATTGCCCAATTATTAATTGAATAAAAAAAAAAAACATTAAAAAAAAAAGAAGAAAAAAAGAAAAAAATGATGTCCAAACATTTCTTGTAGTCCGGGGTAGTCCGGGGTAGTCCGGGGTACAAAGTGACCCGACCCGTTCATTTATGTGTCTTGAGAGTTGTCTGTGCTATTTTTATTTTTTTTTATTAAGTAGGATCATTGATAAAAGGATCATTGACGACAACAAGTTAAATTACAACCTCCCACAGTCACTTTATGGATGTATTATATTCATGTCTATATTTATAAATCTCTTTAATGAGTGTGTGTGTGTGTGTGTGTGTGTGTGTGTGTGTGTGTGTGTGTGTGTGTGTGTGTGTGTGTGTTTACATTCATGTTTTATTTTTTTAAATACTGAATCTGCGGACTTTTCAAAGCATGTCATTTTTTTACAGTGCAAATGATGTAGTAGTAGCAGGGACGAGGAATTTTTTCCCGTTAGCTTTTGTGGCTTTGTAAGAGTCTTCTTCGGTTTTGCAACTACGGTCATGAATGACCATTATTGTTGCATGAGTCCCATCTCATTGTGGAATTTGTTCAGGTCTGTCATGTATAACATATGGCTCACAATCGTTTTTATCATCATTCATTTGACTTATAAAATGACTCAATAATAATTGTTCCGATGTCGAGCAAATTCTTGAAAGTGTTAGTATTCGGTGCACATTTCACAACATCTGTAAGT
This sequence comes from Littorina saxatilis, assembly GCF_037325665.1. NCBI lineage: Eukaryota > Metazoa > Mollusca > Gastropoda > Littorinimorpha > Littorinidae > Littorina > Littorina saxatilis. Next base: position 33,566,514 of record NC_090245.1, on the reverse strand, counting down.
GAGTTCCATAAAGGTGCAACCCTCTATTTGAAAGACCATTGTTTTCTAATGTTTATGTTATTAAACTCAATAAAGATCTTATCAATGCTATTCCTCGTTGAGTCGGAGGTACACTTTTTGAAAAAATGCTTTGACATCAATATTAATTATTATCGATACCCTGAAATATTTTATGTCGATCTGTATCAAATCTCCTCTTGACTTGAGAGTTGGAAGACTTATCGCTTTGAATCTGTTCACATATGACATATTCTTTAACTCTTTAATCAACCTTGTGGCTCTCTTTTGGACCTTTTCCAGAGCTGCGGACTGTCTCTTTAAAAATGGATGCCATACACCATTGGCATACTCTAAGTGTGGTCTTACCAGGGTTTTATATCATTTTTAAAACGTCTCTTTAACCAGGATCAAAGTTCTTTTAATAATGCCAAGCATTTTATTTGCTTTATTGACGGCATTCTGGACATGTCTATCAAAACTCAGAGTTTTATCAAAAGTAACACCAAGATCTTTTTCTTCATCACATTTCAAAATTTTTCGCACATCGTCTTCCACTTGCATCACAAAGTCATTTTTCAGGTTATTTTTTCCGATATGTAAAAGAAAAACTTTGCATTTAGAAACATTGAAATACAAGTTCCATATTTCGGACCATTTCTGGAGGTTCTCAATATCCCTTTTGTATTTTTTGACAATTCTGGGGTGTTCATAAATTTTGGTATCTGAAAAAAATTATATTTATGTTCTATTTACACAGCTCTTCTTGGATGATGCAAAGATGAAAAACTTCACATCCTGTTTCAAAGGTATGGGTAATAGAATGGAGCAGTGTTCAAAATCACATTGAAATCAGGTTTAATTTTTCATGATGCCAGAACAGCTTAAACTAGTTAAAAACATGTACACATTTTGGTTTACTTTGGGAGGGAAATATAACAGTTATGGTCAGGAGATATGAAACTTTCCAATACCCCCTTCAGAATTTCGCACGATTCAGGATCACTTTGTCAACAAGGTGTTGTTAATGCTTTGTGCCACAATTAATTTTACTATACCATTAAAACTTATAGTTTGCACACACATGCTTTGTGCCACAATGAATGTTACTTTAACTTTAGACACATACTTTGACGCATACTATAAATTCAGTTTTTTTGTGATGCAATGGGTATACATGTGTGGTGTGCAGTTTTCACATCCAAAGAATTTGACAGAAAATAATCGTTCAGTGCTTTTTTGTTGGCCTGTTTTTATTGAAGCTGTAATGACTATTCTTTTTTCAAATTATAAGCAAACCCCATACACTTACATGTGCATGCACACACACTAGCACACAAAGCATGAACACACGCTCTTGATTTTCTTTCTCAATGCAGATTACTGTACTTGTTGTAGAAAATACAATGGAAGAAGAATCATTTAACCTCGAACGCTTGCTTGGGGTGCCACCACTTGTGTTTACAAGTCTGAGTACTGTATATTACATTTTTCATAAAGATTGATTAAACTCAAGTGCCTGTCTTTCACTGTTTGTTGCAGAGAAAGATTTCCTGGTCTTTTTCTTCAAGCGACTGAAGAAGAACAACACAGATCGCTACCAGGACTTCCCTTACCTGTCTCTTTGTGGGCCTGAGCGCAACTTCATCCGATGCGATGACAGGCCCATTGTTTTTACACACATACTGCCAGGGGAGACGACAGAAGATGGCGATCTTCTCTCATACAATTGGGCTGGTGACAGACTGACAGTTCCCTTCGAACCCGAGAACGTGTGCATGTACCCAGAGTCGGGACGCGTTTATCATCCAGCACCGCAAAAGATGGGCGGAGTTGGACTAGTGCGTTCAGTGCTGGCTATAGAACTGAGTAAACATTTTGAGTTCAAAGATGGAGAGATGTCCCCTCCAACCAGTTTTACATGGAATGGGGTGCTTTATGAACTGACCAATGAGCTGTTTGATATCATCGAGAAGAATCCTGTTTAGAACATCAAGTCTGTCTGAGAAGAAATGTTTGATAAGTGAATGTAACAAAGTTTTGGCAAGTATAAGTGACTTTTCTGTCCAGGAAAACAAGACTTTACTTTAGGATGGAATTCAGAAGCAATGTAAAAAAAACAAAAAACATCAGTATTATTCATGTTTGCTGGTGTTGAAATGACCAGTCAAATATTCTATAGTTTCTTCATTGAAACTTTTTGTATGAGTCTTCAAGTATAAATCACAGAAAATTGCCAAGCGAGTCTGTTATTGGAAGTGTATTGATGTGAGACTTTGTGCTTGAGTTACACACACACACACACACACTCATATGTATAAAAGGAATTTTTAAAAATCACTTTCAGGGGGAACAATTAGAATAACCAATCAATCAGTTCCTCTCTTGCTAGCAGTTGCACACACAAATCCACGCACATACATTCACGCACACACATTCACGCACACACACACATACAAGCACACACACACACACACACATGTGCAAGCACACACACAAACACAGAGGCATAAGCATCGTACACTGGAAAGTAGAATGTTTACTTCCATGATATCTTCAAGGCATATGACTTGTGGCAGAACAAAACAATATCGTATCTCCATATTTTAAAGGTTGCATACTTAAACAAGACATTGAAACTTTAAAAAATGATGTAGTGTCAATAAACTTGTGGTTCATGTATGTACTACACTCTCACTTTTCTCTCTTCATCTTGTAATAAATAACAAATAAAGTTTGTTCGTTTGTTTGTTCGTTCATGGGCTGAAACTCCCACGGCTTTTACGTGTATGACTGTTTTTACCCCGCCATTTAGGCAGCCATACGCCGCTTTCGGGGGAGCATGCTGGGTATTTTCGTGTTTCTATAACCCACCGAACTCTGACATGGATTACAGGATCTTTTTCGTGCGCACTTGGTCTTGTGCTTGCGTGTACACACGGGGATGTTCGGACACCGAGGAGAGTCTGCACACAAAGTTGACTCTGAGAAATAAATCTCTCGCCGAACGTGGGGACGAACTCACGCTGACAGCGGCCAACTGGATACAAATCCAGCGCGCTACCGACTGAGCTACATTCCCGCCACAAATAAAGTTAAAAGAACGTCTAATATTTTCAGCAGATGTGATCATATGCATGTGCTCACTCTTTCTTCAACAACAATACATGCCCTCGATCATACTTGTAGTGAGTTATAACAGTAAACACAACAAACACGTTGACTGCAAAAAAGAAGAGCCCTGCCAGCCAGATGTAGAAAAATGTATTCTTCCCCTCAAACTCAAGGTAGTATGCAGGAAGCAACCATAAACCCTGAAACAATTAAAGATACATGAAATCATGAAATTGTTGTGCATCAATAATGTTATTAGGCGTTTTAATTATGAAATTAGTTTGTGAAGAAAAGCATGACTTTGTACCGAAAACAACAGCTACAATACCACTTGATGTATACAGAGGAAGAGAAGAGTGCTTTATTGTGAAACATTGTATTCAGCTACTGTGCTATACAGGCTTGTAATTACTTCAAGCTATTAGCGGGCAGGTACGCTTTTCACATGAATGTGTCAGCCCTTTCTCGGCCGCGGGGTATTGTCGCAAAGCTATTGTTTTGTGAAATGCAGTGCCCTCAGTTTCATTATGTGGGTTCGACATATTGACTAAATGTATTCATTTTGCTTCACGCGACTTGTTTGTTATATAATTTTACATCACCAATGTGAAATCACTAACGCAAGAAAAGTGGAACACTTACACATTAAATGACGACTTTACAGATTGAATAATTAAAATGCAGATTGTTAACAGCTTAGTAGCCTCAAGTTCATTATGTGCATAAGCAACACTGACCTGTGCAATAAACCAGAGTGAAGATGTAATGCTGATCTTGAGCCATGACATGTGTAACCGCGGCACCAGTAAAGGGAGAAGACAAAGATACCACAAGAAATACTGCACACATAAAATATCCAGTGTGATACAGGATACATAGTTCTAACATAGGAACAAAATGTGAACTGCCAGGAGTACTTCTAGCTCTGGCAATGGCATGCACAATTTAAAGCATGAAATATTGTCAAATGATCTGGCTGTTCAGTCTGAACAAAGTATGCAGGAAAGAAAAGAATTCAAACTACATACATGTATTACCTTTTCGCATGAGACCTGGAAGTGGAACATTACACAGGGGTCGACACTAACTTATTTGGCCTGGGGCCACACTGGCCCCAGAGATGGAAATTGCTGGGTCGGAAAAAAAAAAATCTGGGGCCCACTCTCAGTATTCACGTGCGGCAATGCATTGTCTGTTTTTCTTCATCGTACTGAAGCCAGGGAAATTCTTTCAACCATTTGACATTGAAATTACGACAGCGCTTCACGCTTTTGGCTGCATCGGTCTCCTTTTTTCGTTTCTCTCCACCCTGTTCTTCATCTTCATTTCCATGTCTTTTTACACCAGGGATGTGTCGCCACATTTTGCGTTTGGCATTTGAAGGCGATACTTATCTCTCACGCTAAAGAGCGCAATCTGGGAGTTATTTCCCTTACGACATTGTCCTTCGACGATTTGAATGTGTTTTTTTCTTGACTGCGGCATTGATCGTAACGCAAATTTCAGTGACGACTTTGACTGGCGATTTTTAGTGATTGGCTCTGCTGGCATTAGAATTTTCGGTTTGTCATTGTTGGAATTTATCCTGGGGCGGAGTGGGCCCCAAGCTTCGGCAATGTTTGGGGCGGAACACAAAACTCTGGGGCGTTCCGCCCCCCGCCCCCGCTAGTGTCGAACCCTGTTACAGCGAGTCTAGCAACACCAAATTGTCCTGCATTTTCCCCCCACCCCCATACTGTACCATCAGTAAAACCAAAGTGAACAAAATCTGCATACCTGGGACGTGCACACTTTGTTGAGCATGACGAAAGTGAAGGTGCACAGGAAGCAACTTAGAGGAAGATCTTCATGAAAACGCATTGCTATGGCAACCAGAAGTAGCACTTGTGGGAAGAAGGTCAGAAACTTGATGACGAATGATGTTTCATCGCCTGCTGTCAAATACAGCATGTAGAAATAGGGGGAGAAGTTGTGTCGGATGTCTGTACGCACGACGTGGTACAGGTATGTCTCATACAGGAACACCCAGCCATACCTGCAACAGAGTGTATCATCATTTGTTAGATTTACAATAGAGTTATATTTTTCCCTTTCATTAAATGCAGTTGATACAGTCATACAGTCATTTACACTACAAAAAGAGAACCCTCCAGACCACATTCTTTTGTCTTTTTGTAGTACTGTACACATGGATAAAGTATTGCAAACTAGTGTTCCCTATAAACTTCTTACAGTAAAGGAGACCAACAATCATCTCGTCTACAAGCAACACCATCCCAGTGTTTTGCACCTTAGCTGCACAAACATCAAAACGGAATGTGAAAACAGACAAGAGCTCACCTAGCATAAAACGCAACTGTCAGCAGAGCTAGCGCAATCCCAGCAACAACAGCAAATTTGACTCGATTCCACGTGGGTCTCAAAGACCACAAAAAGTTTGTAACTGCGTCAGACCAAGTCCTCTGAACAACAAAATCCTTTGACAACTTCTGACTCAAATTGCCCTGATCACTCTCTAAAAACAAATATAGAGCAGGTGCATAAGTCACTGGGTAAATCTTCACATGCACAGCAAGTGCATACAACAATGCTGCCAGCATGAAATGTCTCTGCTGTAACAAACTTATTGTCTGAAGAACAAGGTAAGCCATCACAGATTCTGCGTTCCCACGACTAGACACAATGGCTGGCAGAGGATTCAGCAGCCACAATAACGATGAGATTCTTGCTGTAGTTTCTGGGACACCGTTGTGACGCAAGATCGAGAAGATGAGATGACCGGTAAGGATGTCGAAGAGGATGAAGAGAAGTTTGCCAAAGAATGGGTGCAGGAAGATGTTAGGAGTGAGAGCCCATGCCAGTAGGGGGGTGTAGCGGAATGTTGCCCTGCTGTACGGAGACTGCCCCTGAAACATATCAAAACTTTTATCACTTATAGTTATAAAATTCAATGTAGTTTTGTTTTTTTCAAACTGCACTCAGGTGCCAGGAAATTTGTTCCGGATAACTCTCGCTTACTCCATTACACATGTACATGTATGTCGTATGCATGTCAGGCACAAAGTAAGAATCCGGGGCAGAGTTGGAATAATCGGGATTTCCCGAAACCTCATTTGATTTCCAACAAAGCGCCGCATTTCCGGAAACGAGCTGCCTCGTTCTAGAAATGGCAACCCTTCGACTGGCACAAAAAAGTATACCCTTTTCACAGGTCATGAATATGGTATATGAAAAAGCAAGGTCTTATACAGGGGAAGTCTTGAATTTGGGGGGGGGGTACACTGTGTAACAATTCTCTCAGTGACACTCAGAGCATGCAGCTAGCTAGTTGCTGCTGTCTCGATCTATCAGTTTTGAACACAATGATTTTTTTTTCTCAGAGTAGAGTGTTAGTTTGTTACAACAGGCTAAAATCATCTTTAATTTGAATCAACATTTTGCAACAATCAATCACATCAATATAGCGCACAGACTTGCACATCACGTTTCAAGAGCCTAGATTACCATGCAATGACAAGAGCCTACTCAGTAAAGGGACGTAATGCTGTCTCTGCAGCCCAGAGAGACTGTGTGAGTTTAATATTTATAATCAGTTAAGACTGAGTAAAAAAATGTATTACAATCAATAGTTACCAGTGAAAAGTAATATCGGAACACTCTTGTTGTGTTTATGTTGTTGTAAAATGTAAGATCTAAAACGTCAAAAATTACGTAAAATTGGTGCGTTTTGGTCGAGTGGGATGGGTCGTTGAACTGTGTTGTTACACCCCGCCGAAGTTATCAAAAGTGTTTTTGCTTTTTGTAATTCGGTTGGTTTGGTGCGTTATACAATGCATCTGCTTTTTCAAGACTAAGCATTGATCACTTTAAAACACAAGGATCATCATAGGCCATCATGACTTGTATCATTTTACATCGCATTCTAAGAAAGAGCAGAATTCTCACTATGCGCGCGGTACATTTCTAGAATCGCATAGCGCAAAGTTGGAATTCCTACAATTGCGGCCATTGTTGGAATTCCAACAAAGCGCAGGTCATTTCCGAAAAAGCGCCGATGACGAGATGGGTCGCAACATGCATTCAGAGCGCTTACTTCCCTTTGATTATCAGATCTCTGAACCGCGCACTACCTCATTTCATTTAAGATTTGCACACTTAAAGTTAATTTACAACAGAGCAAGAAAACCTCAAACATGCACACACAATGCCTCCCTCTAGTATCTGTGACACAGATTCAGCAAGCAAGTGAAGATAACGGGATTTCAGCCAGGTCTCTGGACAGGTTTACACTGATGCCTTGGATGTAATACCTTGATTGTTATTAACAGCCAGGAACTCTCTAACATCAATTTAGGATCAAGCTGCTTATTAGAAGTAATAACAGTAACACAGAATAATAATAACAATGATGATAATAATAATATATTATAATAATAATAATACTAGTAATAATAATCATAATAATGAACCTGCAAACTCTAAAGAGTTGGTAACAAAGCATAAAACAATAAATGAACAACAACCTTGGTGACAAAGTTGGCAGCATCTGAGAAGACATAATAATCCACATCAGTAAACTTGACAGCCATGGTTCTGTCCTGCCATTCGCCATACAACACAAGGGCCAGGCGCAGTCCTGCAGCTGCTCCATACCACTTCTTCATGTCAGTAGTGTCCCAACTGATTCTGGTCATTTAACAGTTCTGCAAAAGTCAGAGAGAGGAATAATTGCAACAAAGTCAGACAAATGTGCAAAACAAAAGAAGCAACACTGATAAGCCCCAAAAAAGAGCAACAGATAAAATAAATGAAGCAAGCATCGCTGCTTCAAGCACTCACATACTGTATGCCTGTTTGTATATTATATATGAACAATATACTCCTACAGGTGATTATATCAGTACAGTTTTGTTCTCAGGCATCATGCAGTCTTCAGTGATTTATGCATACTTTTCTGATTTGATGCATTGTTCTGAGTCTGACCCCAGGCCAGTCGAATGTCTTTTTTTGTGGCCCGAATATTTGACAAATATATGTATTATTTTGAATTCAGGTCCAATTAACTGATCAATTGTTCTCTCTGTCTAGGACAACACTTTCGGTATGATTTATTAAGATTTATTAAGACTTAAAACCCTTTCCCCCTATTTAATCTGGTCTTCTTTGAAAGGACATTCTAAAACCTTAGTCATTATGGAGTCGATCGATGTGGTAGCTTTCTATGCAAAATAAGTAAGTGTTTCTCCATGTATATAACACATACTTATATTTATTTTTCAAGACAAGAAGGTGCATATTTAGATTGAAAAATTATCCACACAAGTACAGAAATAGGGACTGGAAGATAATTCCATAAGACTCACAGATTTGTATGCATCCCATCTAATTTTGCAAATTTGTTTTAGGTCAGTCAAATAACTTTAACAAGCTCGATCAATATCGTTTTTCTCTTATTCAATCAACAATCTAATGTACATTGATTCAATAAAAAATTCTTTGTCATGCCGATTTTTAAAGGTTTTACTGTTAAAGATGTAGTGCCTAAGTCACAGCATGGAGAGCAAAGATATGTCGTTTTGTCGCAGATTACGATATAAACAGCCAGGAGCTTCCCACAACTATCTCACAGTTGTCTAGCTAGTGTTGCCAGCCAAACGAAACTTAATTCATGCGGTTTGTCTGTTAGCATCTCCCACCAAATAGTAACTAACATTTCCCGTGAACACGTCTGAGGCTAAAGGCTGTGTCCGGTATGCCGAAATGGACCCACATAACATCTGTTACACTTTTCTTACGTCATCACACACAATGTCTTGACGTAAATTTAAGTGCTCAAAACAGAAATAATTCTCCCTCTCGCCAAGACTAGTAGACTTCTATGTAGGCTTTTGTCATAATAAGATCACGTGTGGGACTTGATGTCAGTCTGGCCGAGGGCGACTAAGACCTGCCCGGTGGCAGTCCAAAATTAATTTGTAAAAATGTGCAGTTTTTGACTCCTTGCATTAAAGTCAATGAAACTTGGTATTTTTCAAACGGATAGCTGTCTGAGGCATGTATGAAAGCCATAGGGTCTCCGTGCACCTGGAGTTGACAGGTCCAGTAACTTTAATATTTGTAAACTTTACTGTACTTCAGATACCTAACCGGAATAAATGTTAAGTACTGTAAATGTAATTTAGCGTAAACTTTCCACACTTTGTGTCGTCTGCTCAAGGAGCCTCACACACAAAAAGCAAATGATGGCAGTATGCACCTGTCAGTTGTGCAAACGTTAAATCATTCGGGTTACCTCATGCCTTTGTGTTCACAGAGATTTCCCCTTTGTACCTATTACGATGTTATTATAATAAACTGCTGAGCACACCGTTTCCTTCAAGAGAAAGTTCGCCATTGACCGGATGTTTTCAATAATCTCTAACCCATAAGAAAATATATTTCAATGTTAAGTTTTTGTCTCCAATACTAATAGGAGCATTGTCCCATATTAATGAATAGAAAATAAAATAAATCAACTTCTGGCACGCGTTAAATACCTATAAATCATAGACTTACGAAGTCAGAGTGCCATACGTAAAATAGAACATGAGAGTAATGAGCTTCCGGAAATGTAGTCTAAAAGCACAATTCTCAAGAAAAATACACGAAGCTCAGTTCAAATAAGTTTCCTCGAGAAAAAAACCCACCCAAATGACACAACCAATATTTTAGAAGAACGGAATGCAAGCCTCAGCGATACTATAACTACGTACTTTGGCATCGCGATTAACAGTTCCACAAAATACTGTACTTGTGATTGAGATGCGGTGTTTAGATATCTTGGACCCATGCTTGCGTGGTCTGCAGATGGGGACTTTCGCTTTCAGAACGACCTTGTGACATTCTGTTTGCGTTGACAGATCTTTACATCGAACGCTCAAGATGGGGATCCATGGTTTGACATCTTTCATTGACAACAACCCTCACATGTTGAAGGATCGTCAACTTCATGACTGCAAAATTGTGATTGACGGTAACAACTTCTATCATTTTCTCTACTCCTACTGCAACGTTCGGTTTCAATTTGGTGGAGATTATGACATTTATCAACGCAAGATCAGCATGATTTTCAATCTGTTTAAATCCTGCGGTATAGAAGTCTTTGTGGTTTTTGATGGAGCCTACACAGTAGATGGAAAGAAGTTCAAAACCACAATCGGCCGTGCAAGGGACAGGATGTACGCAGCGAAACGCGTAATGTACGGTCATAGGGGGGGTTTGATACCTTGCCTGGCACGGCAGACCTTCACACAGACTCTGGACAAACTCGGAATCAAGCATGTCACCTGTGACTTTGAGGCTGATAACCAGCTGGTAACATTGGCCAACCAATGGAACTGTCCTGTTGTGAGTAACGACAGCGATTTTTACATCTTTGATTTGTCAGGGGGCTTCATCCCGTTGGATTACATCGACTTTCGTCTGCGTCAGCTAACTGAGTCAGCAGGGAGTTCTGGTGCCTTTCTCCTTGTGCAGTACTACCATGTTGATGGGTTCATAAAGGGTTTCAAGTCTTTGAACAGGGCTGTGCTTCCACTGTTTGCCACAATGCTGGGGAATGACTATGTCAATGCTGCTGCCTTTGAAGCATTCTATAGGAAAAAGACACCCAAGGTTGCTGCCAGACTCTACTCAGCCTCCAAGAAGCACCTAAAGATTGTGTCGGTTCTCTACTGGCTGGAGGAGAAGGAGCACAAAGGGGAGCTGGTTTCCGAAGTTCTCACCTTCATTCGACCAGAACAGCAACAGAGGGTCAAGAAACTTTTGACAGATTCCATCAGCGGCTACACAGACACGCAAGACTTTGAGTCGTTCAGCTTGAAGCAGTTCCTTGAAGGGGACAGACTGGCAGCTGCACAGAAAACAGAGCTTGTGACAAGCTCCAGTGGAGAGTCTCTGCCCGAGTGGTTAGTGGCGGCATGTCGACGTGGAGAGATTCCAGTGTCCCTGCTGAATGTTGCATTGTTGCATCGCATTATCTTACAAATTCAGGTAGGTGTCCAGATTTGCCCATGTGAGCTTCCTAAGTAGGTATGGTTGTTTGTTGTTTGTATACATGTATATTTGCATACATGTATATGTATGAGAAACTTATGTGAGTGTGGTTGTGTGTTTCTTTGGTTTGCTTGTGCGTGTGTCAGTTATGATAGGTTGGCTGTGTCCATTTACACGGTTCTATATAAGTGTAAGAGGAAGTGGGCTATAAATATGAATAAGGATGTTTGCTGTGCATATCATGTGTCGTGTATGTGTGCATTTTTGCTGTTGTGCACCAGGCCTGTATGTGTTTTTCTGTGTGTTTGTGTGTGTGTGTGTTTGTAGATCTATGTGTTTGTGTGTGTGTTGATATGATTGTGCATATATATATTATATATATATCATATGCATTTGTGTGGTGTACTGGGAATTGCCTTGCACAAGAACTTCAGAAAACTAAAAAGTCACAACAAAATATTTTGAACAGCTTATTAGATCTATTAGTACTTTGACTATGCTTCCTTTCTTTTTATTCTTTCTTTCTGTTTTTAATAATCATAACAGGTGGAGGAGATATCTTTCCAAGCCTCTTCCGAGACCTCCAAAACCCTGAGAGAAGTTCTCTACGGTCTGCTGTTCAGGAGGGATCAAATGGAAGCAATTGAAACTGAGCAGAATGCTACAAAAGAACAGTTATCAGATGCTTCTGGAGTGAAGAAAATGAGCGTTTGTGAGGAGCATGTCTCTACTTGCTCATCTAATGCAGGATCTGACAACCACGGTGGCAAATCCCAGGAGCCATCATCGAGAGATGGTCCAGAGAATGGAGCTTCAGATTCAGTCAGCCTGAAAACTCCAGAAGCGACACAAAGTGACGGAGGTGTGGTGGAGTACACTCGCAACAAACTAGAACTTTGGCGCATCACTGTGGAACCGCGAACCACACTTCCCAACTTTGGCCAAATTCCAACTCTAGAACAAATCTCTGTTCTTGGTGAAGAGGAGAGGCTGGACATTCTGCTGGAAACTCTTGGCGTGAGTGCAGGTTTTGCTGCAAAGTTTGATCCAGACTTTCAGCTGTATGTGGCATGCTTGGTATTCTGGGCGAGAAACGCTACAACTTCTGTGACGCTTCATCACCTGAAGGGAATAATCTTGAGTGCAGTGTTACTGCATATCCAGAGGGAGCTTGCTAGCAGGGAAAATGGGAAAGATAAAGCCTGTGACGGGGAGAAAGGGTTAGGCAAACATTGTATCCAACCAGGTGATCAAGAAAAATGTACAGCATCCCCGAAGACTTCGAAAACACCAGACAGTCAAGGGGATGCAGAAACACACAGCTGTTCTGGAGAGGAAAATCTTAGTGTCAGCCACACAGGACAACACTCAGAATATACCCCAAACGACAACCCACCTTTCAGCATCAGCAGTGTATGCTGTTCAGCAGAAGGAGAACTTCTGGAAATAGTTCGCAATAACCTGAATAAGTACTACCACAACCCTGCCAAAATCTGCAGCAAGAACCAGCCTGACAAGGAAAGCTTCCACAGAACTGCACAGTTCCAGTACACTCTTCTTGACGCTGTTCAGCTGAACTGTCTGCTGCGGTGCCCAGTGCTGACCACACAACCTGCCAGTCTCTTCAATGGAAGCTTCATCTACACCATCATTCAAGAGCTGCAGTCCAGGAGCAACCCGGACCTGTTTCTCTCAGAAATGCTAGTGAAGGGTTCTGCATTCTCAGCCCTGTTCAATTCCCTTTGCTCAGAGATCGTGACAGAGGCAGGGGAAAGCGTGTTTGCAGAGAGAAAGTCTCAGGGTAGCAAGTGCTGCAAGGGTAAGAAGAAGAAGAAGAAGAAGGCAAAAGAAAGTGAGTCTCATGGCAAAGAATTGTCGGACAGGATTTCGAAAGGGGAGGCGGGGCAGGGAGAAGACGCTGTAGTAGCTTTTTGCGATCTCAGCAATCGCTTCGGTGTGCTGATGATGGAGGAAGGCTCTTGATGCTGAACAGTTGGAAAGGCTAATACAGCTGTGTGTGTGTGTGTGTGTGTGTGCATTGTACTTATGCATCAAAGAATAAGAAGACATGCAGTTTTGCCTAAGCTACTCACAAAAAGTTAAGGATCACTTGCACACAAATTCATAACTTTCCAAATAAGAAAGCCAATGCGTTGGTATTTGGCAAACGTTTAATTCAATGCTTTAGTGATAACGATACAACATTTCTTTCAATTTAGAGCAATCGTTTGGTCTGTACATGTTATCAAAGTGTGTACGTATCGAAATTTAATTTCACAGAGTCGTTAAAATCACAAGACATGGCATTCCGATGCTCCCAAAAGTTCAGTAATGCGTGTAACCGCCCTGGCTGTTCTGCCACTCGACGCAGCGAGTCCTCATAGAGTTGACCAGGGTGGTGAAGATCCTCTGCGGAAGCGCCTGCCACTTAGCCTGCAGCATCTGGTAGAAGTGCTGGACATCCCTGGGAGGGGGGTGGTTGCTCCTCACTTTGCGATCCAACTCATCCCAGAGGTTCTCAATCGGGTTGAGATCGGGACTGCATGCTGGCCACTCCATTCTGTTGACCCCAGACTGCTGCAGGAAGTCGTTGACCACCCTTGCCCTGTGGGGGCGAGCGTTGTCATCCTGGTAGACAGCCTGCGGTCCCATCTGCTGCAGTGTACGCACAGCCAACGGTCGAAGGATCTCATCCCGGTATCGGAGGCCAGTCAGGTTACCCTGTACATGAAACAAGGGTGTTCTGTGGTGAAGGCTGAAGGCCCCCCAGACCATTACAGAATCTCCACCAAAGGCCACCTTTTCTTGGACAGTGGCGTCAATGTAGCGTTCCCCTTGGCGCCTCCAGACCCTCAGTCGGTCGTCGTTGTGGTTCAGGGTGAAGCGTGATTCATCACTGAACAGGACCTGGGACCATTGCTGACGTGTCCACCTCACGTGACGTCTGCAGAAGGCGCGGCGTGTTGCCCTATGGGCTGGAGTTAAGCGTGGCCGTACAGCTGGGCGACGAGAACGGAGGTTAAACCCATGAAGGCGATTCCGTATGGTCTGCTGGCTGATGCTGGTGTTAGTAGCCACCCTCAGCTGCCTTCGAATAATGCTGGAAGAGGCTGTTCTTGTTTTCAAGGCTAGTCGTTCAATGAGACGATCTTCACGTGGAGTTGTCTTCTTTGGTCGCCCAGGTCTGCGTCTTTCCTGGACCCTCCCAGTGGCTGTGAAACGTTGAATCAGTCTGACAATGACCGAGATGGACACGTGAAGTCGCCTGGCCACTTCTCGCTTGGGGACAACATCTTGGAACCATGTAGCAGCTCGTCCCCTCTCAAACTCGTTCAATTTTCGTCGTGGAGGCATTGTCAGATAATGCCTAATACTGGTGGTATGTCTTCTCAAAAAGCCAAGCAAGTGACAGCATCTCACACATAAACAGCAGTGCTTGCACGTGCATAATGGTTTTTCCATGTGGCGTGTGCAATGTGTTCGGGCTGAACGGTCCAATACAAGGTCCTTTTTCGCAAGTTTCCGCTTTTTCTTTTGCTACCAAGCTCAGTAGTAGAGAATCCCGTGCAATGTTCCCACCAACACAACATCGCCCACTTACAGCTGAACAAGAATTCATAACAATTTGGTTTGACTGAGAAATAAATAACAGTAGCGAACTGATTTTATTGAGCACCTGTTTTCTCATAGTGATCCTTAACTTTTTGTGAGTAGTGTAAATTAATATCTTTGGATATGGAAAACCCCACAATTTTTTGTGAACATATACATTTGTCCTCCATTTCAACATAAAAGAGTGAGTGAGAAAGAGTGTGTGCCTGTGTGTGTTGGAGAAAGAGAGAGCCTGAGTGAGAGAGAGCTGTGTGTATTGGAGAGAGTGAGTGAGAGAGCTGTCTGTGTGTGTTGGAGAGAGTGAGTGAGAGAGTGTGTATACATGTATATGATATAGGAGCGAGAAAGAGAGAGAGTGTGTGTGTGTGTGTGTGTGTGTGGGGGGGCACAGGAGCTTGTATCATAGTGCCTGGCTTGGGATGGTTGATCAACAGTGAAGCACCGTCGCATATAACCTCCAAATAATGTGCATATGCTTATTCAGTTATTGTTAATGTTACTTTCTTAGCAGAAGATTATTCCCGACGTATTCACCCATGTCAGATATTTAATAATAGACGTTCTGTGGTTTGAGCGTGTGGGAAAACCAACACACCCATTAAAGAGTGAGACAGACATAAATTGAAATAGTCTAAGTGTTTTTTTTTATGTCAATGTATAACGGATATCTTCATAATCATATTCAGATTCATATCAGGAAGAAAACTGATGCTAAATGTCTTGCTGATAGATACATATATGCATGCATAGAATTGAATATAATGTAAATTATGTAATGATATTTTGTACAGATCTCAACTGACCTGAAAAGAACTTGTTTTCATCTTATGAACATTTTAAATGTTAGACTAACTTATTGTCTTGTACAGAATAACAACTGTGTGAATGGTGCTATAGGCCCATTGCAGAAACTCAAGTTAACAACAGCATTTCTACTCGGCGCGCGCGGTATGAGAATCACGGGTCGTAACTCTCTGGAATTGGTCATCCGCCGCCATGTTGGATGCCTTGCACGATCTCTGACAGTGCTTGAGCGTTGGGTGGCGACTCGACAAAAGTGAAAATGACACGTTGTGTGGCCAAAAACTGCAGTCAGCAGGCACACTTTAGGATCCCTAAAGTTGTTTACCATCAGGGTGACAACTGGAAGGAAGTTACTGAGCGGAGAAGACGATTATAACTGGTTATTTTTTGCTGTGTGCAGTGCGCTAATCAACAATTGTCCATCGGTTGTGCCTTTAGAGTGAACACTGTGATAGGATGCTTTGAAAATTATACTTTGCAGTAGTTACCTGAGCTGCATTGTACCTCATTTGCCTGTCTTGAGAGCTTTATCTTGTGAATTTTGGTGCACTGTCTGCATGGTAATTTGAGATAAAGAATAAATAAATGAATATAATAATGTATTCTTGCTTTACTTTTTACATTTAGTCAAGTTTTGACTAAATGTTTTAACGTAGAGGGGGGAATCGAGACGAGGGTCGTGGTGTATGTGCGTGCGTGCGTGTGTGCGTGTGTGTGTGTGTGTGTGTGTGTGTGTCTGTGTGTGTGTGTGTGTGTGTGTAGAGCGATTCAGACTAAACTACTGGACCGATCTTTATGAAATTTGACATGAGAGTTCCTGGGTATAAAATCCCCAGACGTTTTTTTCATTTTTTTGATAAATGTCTTTAATGACGTCATATCCGGCTTTTCGTGAAAGTTGAGGCGGCACTGTCACGCCCTCATTTTTCAACCAAATTGGTTGAAATTTTGGTCAGGTAATGTTCGACAAAGCCCGGACTTCGGTATTGCATTTCAGCGTGGTGGCTTAAAAATTAATTAATGACTTTGGTCATTAAAAATCTGAAAATTGTAAAAAAAAATAAAAATTTATAAAACGATCCAAATTTACGTTCATCTTATTCTCCATCATTTTCTCATTCCAAAAACATATAAATATGTTATATTTGGATTAAAAACAAGCTCTGAAAATTAAATATATATAAAAATTATTATCAAAATTAAATTGTCCAAATCAATTTAAAAACACTTTCATCTTATTCCTTGTCGGTTCCTGATTCCAAAAACATATAGATATGATATGTTTGGATAAAAAAACACGCTCAGAAAGTTAAAACAAAGAGAGGTACAGAAAAGCGTGCTATCCTTCTTAGCGCAACTACTACCCCGCTCTTCTTGTCAATTTCACTGCCTTTGCCATGAGCGGTGGACTGACGATGCTACGAGTATGTATACGGTCTTGCTGCGTTGCATTGCGTTCAGTTTCATTCTGTGAGTTCGACAGCTACTTGACTAAATGTTGTATTTTCGCCTTACGCGACTTGTTATGTTGTGCTGTTGTGTTAAAAAGGCAGATCCCCTTTGGACTCATGCATGCACAGTTTTCTTCATTTTGTCTGCATACACAGTGAAATACGCAAAAAGAACAAGAGTGCAATGAAGAAAACTAACAAAGACGGCATCCAATATGGCGGCGCGAAGAGAGTATGAGCGGAGTTGTGCCCCTAAGGGCTAAAGCTAGCCGATCCATTTGATAACGTCACGCCGAGTAAGAAGAATGAATTGGACCTATACTGAATGAAAGAGTGTGACATGAAGTTCTTGAACATCATTGCAAAGAGTGTGAATGACGTTTTAGTTTAGATGTCAAGCGCTTAGAGCAAGCCTTTTTAACGAAAGTTTTTGATTTAGCGCTATATAAATGTTCTTCTTCTTCTTATTATTATTATTATTAAACTGTCCATTAACATAGGATGATTTTGTTCATTAATGTGCAAATGTGTGTGTGTGTGTGTCTCAGTGTGAGGGCCCCAAAGGGTTTAGAATCGTGATCGTGATTGGCGTTTTTTGACCTTTCTGTGACCGTGATTGCCGAAATTTCCATTTCTGTGATCGTGATGGGACTTTGCCCGTGATCCGTGATGACAAAACAATCAAGTCTCGTGATCGTGATCGTCATTTGTTTTCGTGATCGTGATGGGCATTATTGCAAAGCATTTTATTTTCAACGTACATTTTTCACAGCTGTATCACTCTATGATCTTCTATTCGTCAAGGTGTTTGTGATCGTGAAAACAAAAATCAAGGTAACTGGGATCGTGAAAGCTAAAATTTCCCTTCCCGTGATCGTGATGATACCCCTCCTTTGGGGCCCTCCAGTGTGTGTGTCTCCGATTACTCCAATAAACTTCTCTCTTTCTCTCTCTCTCTCTCTCTCTCTCTCTCTGCACGTGAGACAGGAAGAGAGGGACTGGAAGTGACGACTTTATACAGGCTTCTGTGTGTGACACTGGTAGTGGTAGTGTGGATTCACAAGTCATTATAGACTTGTAGTTATTGTGGTACAATGTACTGTTTTATAATGCATACAAGGGCCCCACACTTGAGTCTCCACAGCAGCAGAACTGGGTGAAGGGGTAATTCTACAGGTATTTTTTCAATTAGGTGTTTTTATATTTAGTCAAGTTTTGACTAAATATTTTAACATCGAGGGGGAATCGAAACGAGGGTCGTGGTGTATGTGCGTGTGTCTGTGTGTCTGTGTGTCTGTGTGTCTGTGTAGAGCGATTCAGACTAAACTACTGGACCGATCTTTATGAAATTTGACATGAGAGTTCCTGGGTATGAAATCCCCGAACGTTTTTTTCATTTTTTTGATAAATGTCTTTGATGACGTCATATCCGGCTTTTCGTGAAAGTTGAGGCGGCACTGTAACGCCCTCATTTTTCAACCAAATTGGTTGAAATTTTGGTCAAGTAATCTTCGACGAAGCCCGGACTTCGGTATTGCATTTCAGCTTGGTGGCTTAAAAATTAATTAATGACTTTGGTCATTAAAAATCTGAAAATTGTAAAACAAAAATAAAAAATTTTATAAAACGATCCAAATTTACGTTTATCTTATTCTCCATCATTTGCTGATTCAAAAAACATATAAATATGTTATATTCGGATTAAAAACAAGCTCTGAAAATTAAATATATAAAAATTATTATCAAATTTTTTTTTCGAAATCAATTTAAAAACACTTTCATCTTATTCCTTGTTGGTTCCTGATTCCAAAAACATATAGATATAATATGTTTGGATTAAAAACACGCTCAGAAAGTTAAAACGAAGAGAGGTACAGAAAAGCGTGCTATCCTTCTCAGCGCAACTACTACCCCGCTCTTCTTGTCAATTCCACGGGCACTGCCTTTGCCACGGGCGGTGCAGTGACGATGCTACGAGTATACGGTCTTGCTGCGTTGCGTTCAGTTTCATTCTGTGAGTTCGACAGCTACTTGACTAAATATTGTATTTTCGCTTTACGCGACTTGTTTCCTCTTTTCTTTGCATAGAATTGAATATTCCCTCCGCATCAGTATCCGTTTTCGAGACAGTAAGATAATCAGAATACAAACCAGACAGACACGCGCGCACGCACGCACGCACGCACACACACACGCACGCACGCAAAATAGTCCGGAACACGCCCAAACACACACACACACACGTACGCACAGCCCACTGTGGCGTCTTGTTATGCTGTGGCTGCCCATGACAACGTAACAATCAATCAAGTACACAATCAAGTGAAACCGCCTGATTGATCGTTTTGCTGCACATCTCTCTCACAACAAAACTAGCCTTGACGTAACTGCATCAACGCCATCGTGCAACGGCTGTCAACTTCTTTTCACACGCATGTAAATTAACTTAAGCGGCAATCCGGCTAATCTTTCTACTCTAAACAGAAATGTTTCACTTTTGAACACATTTCTGTAACAAGTTTTAAACATTTTGTGACATAGTTCTATTGTTTTTTTTTATGTGTGCCTCTTTTCTTAATAGAACTATGTCACACATTGTTCAAAACGTTTGACAGAAATGTGTTCAAAAGTGGAATACGTCTGTATTGAGTCTACGCATCTACACGGTTAGCTTAGTACGTATAGACTGCAGAACTTCAGGTCTAGTCTACACTTTAACTCGCGCGGGTTTTTATTCCCCTCGAATCAGCCATATTGAAACTAAACTTGCCGTGCCATTCGATCAATGCATGATTAACCTTCTGTTCACCAGATCACGCTTTGACTACACAGTCCCGGGATGATGTGGGTCGTGTACGACCCATAGATCTACTTTCTAAAGAAAAATTCAACGTAAAACGTATGGGTCGTACAAGACCGGCCACGCCATCCGAATAGGGATAAACTCTTTACCGCCTCTTTGAAGAGCATGGGTCGTACAGGACCCACGCCATCCGAATAGGGATAAACACCGGAAAATGTCTTCTTTAATTCCATATGGGTCGTCCACGACATCCGGACTGTGTTGTTCAAATGACGTCATTATTTGTTTGTTTACCAAAGACACGGTGTGTCAACTGATTCCGTTCATCCACCGGATGTTTCCTTTCATCCGCAGGATGTTTCCGTTCATACAGCCTCATTTTCGTCACTTGCTTGGGGAAAAACGTTGTGGTAAGTCGTGTGGGCAGCGCGCTTGTGTGATATTGAAAGAATAAGGTAGCGAAATGGTTGGGCTATGTGTACGATAAGTACCAAGGTGCTAGTAATCCTAATGATAACACACGCGGGCCGAACGTGGCCCATTGCCTGTTACGACATTTCGCTTGAACAGAAGTTTATAGAAACGCATGGCTTTTGTACAATCACTTGTCTTTTGAAAACATGCAGATTCCGTTCATACACCATGTTTCCGTTCGTACAAAAGTGCATGTTTCCGATCGCACGACATGCGTTTCCGTTCATACACCTTTGTTGGATCAGAGCAAACAGGCCCCCACTACAAGTTCTGTGTGTTTCAATCGTCTTCAAATAGCACAAAGTACGAATGCGTGTGATATTGGACCTATGTGAACCATAAGATGAATTGAATTTGAAAAAAACAGTTTTGTGTCCGTTCGTACTGATTTTGACGACAAAATATGTCTGTTCGTACTACTTTCATCAAATGGTTTCCGTTCGTACGCGTTTTATGACGTTCGTGATTTGGGTAGAAAGCTTGTGCAATTAGCATTGTAATACCCCAAATTCGACTTACTGTATCATCCATAATTCATGTTGTTCATGAGTGCAACAACACGCGACTGTGGCTTTTCTGGTGCAATACCATCCCTGTTTAAAAATCTTACTGAAGAGCAAACATTTTGATAAGTGTGTCTTCGTCCAGTGTCCTTACACAATGTCATTTCAAAGATCTGAACTTATGTGAAACCTGTTCAATATATGTACTCTTTATTTCTTGAATTTTCAGATGTGCCACTCAGAAAAAAGCAGATGATGTGTGCTAAAATCGATATAATCAGGTGATAGGTCAACACACTTTTAAATGTATCTTTCGAAATGCAATTTCACAAAACAAAACTAACACTTGTTTTAGTGAGGGAATACGAAATGTAGAGTTACCTGTTTGCATAACTTTTTGTTTGTTCGTTCCTTAGTTTGTTTGCTTATGTGTTTGTTTGTGTGTTTGAATGTGCGTTTGTGTGAGTCAAAAACAAGTAGGCCTTCCCAGATGGTTTTCTCCTGTTTTATTCAAAGAGTTTGAAGTCTGACATGCTTTGCATGGGGTATGGTTCTACAGCAATTAGACAAGAATACCTCTCCTTTCAATCTAATTCTATCCCGCCTCTTCTTTTTCTGTCTGTGTCTGTCTGTCTGTCTGTCTGTCTGTGTCTCTCTCTCTCTTTCTCTCTCTGTCTCTCTTTCTCTCTTTTTTTTGGGGTACTGCAGCGTGTCAGTTATAATGTAAGACACACGCCACTGATGCATTGATGGAGAATATATGAAGCAATAGCTAAATTATTTTGCTGTTCCAGGATGACAAGAATCAATGGAAAACGTGAGATGCGGACATTGCAATAAGCGCTTTCCAGCTGTAAAAGATATATATTTACATAGCCAAGACACTCACAAAGATGATATTCTAAAAGCATATGTACCATTCGTTTGCGAGTTCACAGGCAAGAAGAAGTACACACTCGTCAATTATCGATTTAAACCAGGATTATCAGTTGATTGTTTCAATTTTTCTACAGACGGTTCTGTGATTGCAAAAGACACAGACAGGTTGACAGAAGTCACGTTATGCCTCGGTCTCACATATACGATTTTTCGGAAGTGTCGGGGATAGTTAAGTCGGCTAGGTCGGAAGTGTCGGATGCAAATTTGGCTCCAAATTTCAATCCCGACCTGTCCTTACGACTGATCCGACCATGTAGCCGACAAGCAGACGACAACCACCCGACTTTAGGGCCGACAAATCCGACATGTGTCCAGACACTTCCGACTGCAGTAACAACAATTCCGACTGCAGTTACGACAGGCCCGGCTGAAAAACTTCCGAACAATAGCCGACTCTCACGACCAGTGTAACGACTAAACCGACTAGCTAACGACTTTGTTCAAGCGAAATGTCGTAACAGGCAATGATTTTTTAACATTTTCTTGTTTTTCTCGCTCTGTTATCGAATCTGACCCCTGATTTGCACATGATCACCAAAACCATTGCGTACTCGGGGATGAAAAATATATTTAGATCGATGACTTAAATTTTATTTTTAATTAGCATTTTGATATTTTTAATTACCAAACTTTTAAAATAATTTTTAAGCTTCGAAGCTGAAATGCAATCTCATAGTACGGGCATCGTCGAAGATTGCTTGGTTAAAGTTTCAATCAATTTGATCAACAAATGAGGGTGTGACAGTGCGGCCTCAACTTTCGGGTATGACGTCATCAAGGACATTTATGAAAAAATGGAAATAGAATCTGGGAATATCATACTCAGAAACCCTCATGTAAAGTTTCATGAAGATCGGTCAAGTAGTTTTCTCTGAATCGCTCTACACACACACACACACACCACGACCCTCGTTTCGATTCCCAGTCTTAGTTAAAACATTTAGTCAAAACTTGACTAAATGTAAAAAGGACTGATAGAGCCTGGATAATGTTTTTCTTGATTTGTCTAATTTCTGCTCATGGTTATCACAGGTGAAGCAAATGGCATGATAGGAGTAAATACAAATGTACATGTCGAGTCACTTATTTCAGTCTGTATAAATCAATCTTCGTTCTTATCAAAACACCCAGAAAGCTCCGAACACATTACTGAAAAGCGTACGAACGGAAACAATTTGATGAAAGTAGTACGAACGGACACATTTTGTCGTCAAAATCAGTACGAACGGACACAAACCTGATTTTTGCAAATTCAATTCATCTTATGGTTCAGATAGGTCCAATATCACACGCATTTGTACATTGTGCTATCTGACAACCATTGAAACACACAGAACTTGTAGTGGGGGCCTGTTTCGCTCTGATCTAACGAATGTGTATGAACGGAAACGCTGTTCGTGCGAACGGAAACATGCACTTTTGTACGAACGGAAACATGGTGTATGAACGGAATCTGCATGTTTTCAAAAGACAAGTGATTGTACAAAAGCCATGGGTTTCTATAAACTTCTGTTCAAGCGAAATGTCGTAACAGGCAATGGTTTTGGTGATCATGTGCAAATCAGGGGTCAGATTCGATAACAGAGCGAGAAAAACAAGAAAATGTTAAAAAATCAGGCAATTTTGCCACGTTCGGCCCGCGTGTGTTATCATGAGGACTACTAGCACCTTGGTACTTACCGTACACATAGCCCAACCATTTCGCTACCTTATTCTTTCAATATCACACAAGCGCGCTGCCCACACGACTTACCACAACGTTTTTCCTCAAGCAAGTGACGAAAATGAGGCTGTATGAACGGAAACATCCTGCGGATGAACGGAAACATCCGGTGGATGAACGGAATCAGTTGACACACCGTGAAAGATAATCCTTTAAAAATTGGTCGATAAGACTGAAGGTTCTATGGTGTTTGGAGATTTACATGAAGTCTCAATCAAAAACTCCCAATAGTTTTAGAGATAAAGACACTTTTATGAGGCTCTGGCTCGTCCACGACCCAGGAAGCACGGTGAACCATAAGACGTATTGAATTTGCATCAACCAAAATAACGAACGTCATTATAACGCGTACGATAGGAAACAATTTGATGAAAGTGGTACGAACGGACGCCTGTTTTCTTCAAAACTGTTTGATGCTAATTCAACACATTTTATGGTTCACATATAGGTCTAATATCACTCGTAGGCGGACTCTGTGCTATATGACGACCATTGGAACACACATAACTTGAAGTGGGGGCCTGTTTCTGCCTGATCTAACGAATGTGTACGAACGGAAGCGCATTTCGTACGAACGGACACATGCACTTTTGTACGAACGGAATCATGGCGTACGAACGGAATCTGCATGTTTTCAAAAGACATGTGATCAGTTGTACAAATGCCATGGGTTTCAATAAACTTCTGTTCAAGCGAAATGTCGTAACAGGCAATGGTTTTGGTGATCATGTGCAAATCAGGGGTCAGATTTGATAACAGCTCTAGCGAGAAAAACAAGAAAATGTTTATAAAAAATCAGGCAATTCTGCCACGTTTGGCCCGCGTGTGTTTTCATGAGGATTTCTAGCACCTTGGTACTTATCGTACACATAGCCCAACCAATTAGCTACCTAATTCTTGCAATATCACGGCAAAAGTGCGCTGCCCACACTATACTTACCGCCACGTTTTCTCCCCCAAGCAAGTGCCGAAAATGAGGCTGTATGAACGGAAACATCCTGCGTACGAACGGAAACATCCGGTGCATGAACGATTTCAGTTGTCGTGCCGAATTCGCAGAATCTGCAAAAAAATTGCCCATTTCGCGTAATCGGCAAACGCTGCCCATTACGCGAAATCGGCAGCGTTTTGCCGAAAATGCGGAAGGCTTAATTAAGAATTCTTAAACTTGCCCATTTTACGAAATCAGCGCGACGTTTTGGTTTTAAAGTTCTCAAATGCCTTGGATATCATCACACTTAGACAGCTAGATACTAGAATGGTAGATAGCGCAATAATCGATAATTTATGGCAAAACAGAAGAGTAGTTTTTGATCATTTTCTGAGTTATGCTCGACTGCACAAACCAAAAGACCACAAAAACCATAATAGAGAGGCAGTAAAGCAATGTTAAAGGCACAGTGCGCCTCCCGTAAACCATCACAGATACTGTCAGGCTTTTACACACAGTACAAACACCCTTCCATTTGAACGCTCACCAAGCGGGAACATCCTAGGTGCCCTCCGTAAAGAATTTATTTTTGCGTGGTTTATCTTACCCCTGAGCCATCGTGAACCCGTGTGATCAAGTTTCCTTTTTTCACAATGTAGTCGTCAGTTAGTAATTTGAATGCGACTCGCTGTGAGCTTACCTGCAATAGCACGTTATTAAGTACCTCTGACTATGCACGAAACAAACGGCTGTGGTTCACAAGAACTCTAGCGATGGCTTTTGGCTGTTCAGAGGAACTGGCAGGTACATTATAAACCGTCGTCTGCTACGAGAACCACGACCTTGCGTGATCCTGCTAGCTTCCGGGCTTTTCTTTTTTCAAACTTTTAAAACTTCGAATTGTACTGATCTTGTCTTGATGAAAAAAGAATTCTTTTATGATTTAAGAATGTTTGTGTAACAAGCTGTCAATTTATTATTTAGATTTTAAAAGTTAGGTCTAGCGCCAAAACGCACCACGGTCCGATTGTCTCTGACACAATCCGCAAAATTAATTCTTTGAAAATTGCTCGCTCTTTACGTAGGGCACCTAGGATGTTCCCGTTTGGTGAGCGTTTAAATGGAAGGGTGTTTGTTCTGTGTGTAAAAGCCTGACAGTATATGTGATGGTTTACGGGAGGCTTACTGTGCCTTTAATGTTGTGTGCTCTGTTGAATCAGAGACTCTGTATAACACTATCTCTGGTTGAATAATCCCAGCACACATGTATTACATTGTATATGCATAGGATATTGAATGATTGCAGCTCGGGCGAAGGCTTTGTAACAGAATAAAACACACACGCACTTAAATTATTCCGTCACAAAAAGATTCAAAACACAAGCGGTTTGAAGACACCTCAAACACATTGCATAGCACATGTCTACGTCACTTGTTCATGTTAGGCCCCTATTTATTCTGCGCTTGGTGCCACTGACAGAGAGTAAACACTTCCAAACAAAAGCGTGCCATTGTGTGATTAAAAGATATGTAAGGATTCTTACTATACAAGTAGGAGCTGACTCAGAATGATTTAAGGTTAGGCTTGGGTGGTATTCTGTTTTGGGCCCTTAGTCCGCGGGGTTACTGCGTGTTGTCTGCTGTTGAGGTAGTCATGTCAGTGTCAATGTTTCCATCTCTGTTTTTGTTCTGCTTTGCCGGCTTCTCGAGTCGTTTTGTTCAAAACGAAACGTTAAACAAGTAAGTATTTCAAATTAGTTCGTTTGCGTAGTTGTCAGTACCGGTTGGACTAAACTCAGGGTTCATTTTATAACATTATATAAACTTGGCCAAAAAATTATTGCAACAATGTTTTCACGCTAAGAAAAGCATTAAAACGCAATCTATTTTAGTTGAACGTTAAATGCCCCAAAAGGTAATTATGTCAGCTGTACATATCATTTGTCCGATTGATGGTACTTTGTATAGGCATCCCGTGACAGCCTGTCAAACAAGGTCACCCCTAAAATCGACCTGACAAAAACCATAGCCCCGTATTTTAAAATCGGCAAAAATTCAGAATATGCACAAACCAAACACTTGTGACAACCATTGGGAAGGCCATTCAATTTCCTGTTCAGAACATTTTGTTTTATGCACCTGACTTCTCTAGTCTTTATGTAGCCTTTTGTCAAAGGCGGTAGGTGTCAACCCTTTCAGAGGCCCAAAAAGGCACGTTTTGCGGCCATTTTTGAGGGGGTCCTCCACCCAAAGAGCCATATCTGCTCAAATTCTCAATGATTGGCTTTGGAAAGTTCCGAAGTTATGACCAATAGGCTGACCAAAGTGTGTGTTGCGTTTTGCGAATGTGTATACTTAGCGTGTCGTATTACGTAACTTTTCCGAAAGAACTAAACAAATATTCATATTAATTCAGGGTTTTAGGTTAAACAATTCGTGACTTTGCATGCTAAGCAAAAAATGGATGAGGCAATAGGTGCCAAAGTTTGAGGCAGATCCGAGTGCTGGTTTACATTTGCTGGAGATGGGAACACGCATGAAAAATTATCGATCACCGTCAGTGGTACTGAATACACTACCCGTGGAGACTAACAGTCCTGGGCCTGTGCTTACTATCCTGTTCCGGCGCGCTGTGCTCGGTGAGTTGCGCTTTTGTGACCCGCAGCGAAGGAAGCACAGCCTGTGCCACAGGCCAAGGTCAGTTTATCTCCACAGTTACTGTACGCATTACCGAGGACGGTGATCGATATATTTTCTTGCGTGTTCCCATCTCCAGCAAATGCACTCGGATCTGCCTCAAACTTTGGCACCTATTGCCTCATCCAGTTTTTGCTTAGCAGGCAAAGTCACGATTTTTTAACCTAAATCCCTGAATTAATATGAATATTTGTTTAATTCTTTCGGAAAATGTACGTAATACAACACGCTTATTATACACATTCGCAAAAGCAAACACCGATTTAGGTCAGCCTATTGGTCATAACTTCTGAAAATTCCAAAGCCAATCATTGAGAACTTGAGCAGATATGGCTCTTTGGGTGGAGGACCCCCTCAAAAATGGCCGCAAAACGTGCCTTTTTGGGCCTCTGAAAGGGTTGACACCTACCGCCTTTGACAAAAGGCTACATAAAGACTAGAGAAGTCAGGTGCACAAAACAAAATGTTCTGAACAGGAAATTGAATGGCCTTTCCAAGGGTTGTCACAAGTGTTTGGTTTGTGCATATTCTGAATTTTTGCCGATTTTAAAATACGGGGCTATGGTTTTTGTCAGGTCGATTTTAGGGGTTACCTTGTTTGACAGGCTGTCACGGGATGCCTACACAAAGTACCATCAATCGGACAAATGATATGTACAGCTGACATAATTACCTTTTCGAGCATATAAAGTTTAACTAAAATGAATTGCGTTTTAATGCTTTTCTTAGCGTGCGAAAAATGTTGCAATAATTTTTTGGCCAAGTTTAGATCTACCTTCGAGGTACGGTTGTTTTCACTATTGCATAATTTGCAGTTTAAAACGTACGACGTTTCACTATTTTTAGTTACGAGTTTGAAACCTCTTTTTTAATAGAGCGATTAACAAGAAAGAAAACAAAACAAAAACACGTTCATTCTAGGACCAAAATGGTTCAATTCTTTGGATTAAGTTGAACGCAGAGGGAGAGAGAGAGAAAAAGAAAAAGGCATGATGACGTATGTAGGCTATGTCTCAGTTCCGGTCTTCGTGATTAGTAGAACTCCCCATAGCGACAATTAGTGTCTCCGTAAACACGAAACGATAAAGCTTACATTGTGCAACTACTTTATTGCTGTTTTCAGGATGCACTCTAACAGATTGTGACTTCTCAGTAAGATTATCGAACAAATCCAGCCGAAGGTATGTAGGCTACTGAATACAACCCTACAACCTATTAGTATTAGAATAGATTGTCATTGAGGAGCCTAGACTTAAGCCTGCAATCGGTCGTTTTGTTGTTTGTTTTTGGTACATTTAAATCAAATTCAAACACAGTGTCCAAAATTCAACTTGAAAACGTTTGCAAAGGGAGCGAAGCGACCGTGATTCCTGGAAATTTGTTTGCTCCAAAGAAACAAAACGGGGCTATCTGAGCTTAGAAATTGCTCAATCTGTATTTTTTCTCCCACCTTTTTTGGGGCAGCAGTTTTAACTTGTTTATGTTACCACTGGGGCACTTGCCGAAGCATTAATGATTGAACAATGATATGCATTGTGGAATATATACACACACGCACACACACACACACACACACACACACACACACACACACACACACACAAAACATATCTCTGTTTACATTTCATGCACACAATTATAAATTAAAACAACTAGACACTCAAATAATACTTTTTAAAGTTTTAAAACACACACACACACACACACACACACACACACAAACCCCACAGTACACACACACACACACACACACACACACACACACACACACACCGTGACACACATATTTACAATTAACGCAATCTCTTTGTGCCCACCTACAATCTAGATTACTGCGAATTTTAGAAGAAAAAATATTTTTTGGCCAGATAAACCAGTCATGTGACATGGTTTCTTTTCTGATGTGCAGGATATGATTTTCGCCATCGAAAGTGCTGTTGATTTAAGACCAAATTGAGAAACACCACATTTGAGAAAATGGGCATTCGAGGGTTGACTTCCTTCATTCAAGACATTGAGATTTTGCAGTATTACCGGCTTAGCAACTGCAGGGTTGTTGTCGATGGGAACAGCCTTTTTCATTTCGTCTACTTCGAACGCAAAGTCAGCTGTCAGTTCGGGGGAGATTATGACGTTTACCAGCGCGAAATCTGCAGTATTTTCTCAGTGTTCAAAGAATGCAAAATAGAAGCTTACGTGGTCTTCGGCGGAGCCTATACAGTTGATGGAAAAAAGTTCAAAACCACTATCAAAAGGGCAGAGGAGAGAGTTGGCAATGCGAACGGCATTGTGAAAGGAGATAGAAAAGATCTGATACCTTGCCTGGCACAGCAGACGTTCAGACAGACTCTGGACAAGCTTGGAATCCAACATGTCACCTGTGACTTTGAGGCTGACAATCAACTGGCAACCTTAGCGAATCTCTGGAAGTGTCCTGTCCTAAGTGATGACAGTAATTTCTACATTTATGATCTCTCAGAAGGTTATATCCCTTTTAAACACATGATCTTCCAGCCTTCTGCACACGGTTCCTCACTCCAGGTAAAACGTTACCGTGTTGATGAGCTTCTAAAGCGAGTTGTGCAGCTGAACAGGGAAAACCTGCCTGTTTTTGCCACGGTACTGGCCAATGATTATGTAGATGGCGACATTCTAAGCCCCTTCCACAGGTCTCTTGAGAAGCGTTATCCGAGTTTGCGGGGAAAACAAAACAGGAAGGTCAAGTCTGTTCTCTTCTGGTTGAATGTAGCAGGGGGAAAAGAGGACTGCATCTCACAGGTTCTGGAACATGTTCGTACTCACGATCATCAACGGGCTAGAAAACTCTTCAACGATTCTATCAATAGCTTCACAGACGTCAGAGAGTTTGTTTTTAACTTGCGAGACTTTCTTGAGGGCAATAGATCAGCAGCTGATCAGAATGCTGACCGCGTGACAAGTTCTCGCGGAGAATCTCTGCCTGAGTGGTTTGTGACGGCATGTCGACATGGAGAGATTCCAGTGTCCCTGCTGAATGTCGCATTGTCCCGCACCATTTTCATTCCAACACAGGTATGCAGAGAAAGTTAAACCTCTTCCATCACTTATACACATTGTTTCCTTTTGAGATCTTGTTATAGGTGTAAACTCACAGACCAAGGTTTATGCCCGTTGCTGATTTTGTAAGAATGTTACTCCTAAGGTCTGGTTTTAAAATTTGACAAGTCGATATATCAATCTTCGGACAAAGAAAACAAAAAATGAACAGTCCATTGCCCTTTATTTGTCTAAACAAATACAAAATTATGTTTAAAACAATAAAAAGTTTTTAAATCCTGAATCTAAAATCATGTACATTCCAAGTTGCAGCGCGTATCGATGAGTACGGTAGATGTTTATATTCTTTGCTGTTTGTTCAGGTAGAAGGAGCATCACTACGACCATCATCTAAGACCTCCAGATTCTTGCGACGGGTTGCCTACGGTTTGCTGTTTGGGAAGAATATGCAACAGGCAGATTGCCAAAGCGTGGCAGAGGTGGTGGAATACACAAAGAAAGGCCGAAGGCTGCAACCTATTAAAGTGCAAAAGCAGACAGCTCTTCAGACTTCGGGCAGAATCCCAGCACTGAAAGAAATTCCCAATCTTGGCGAAGAAGAGAGGCGGGCGATTTTGCTGGAAACCCTGGGTGTGAGTGAAGAGTTTGTTTGCGGGTTTGACCCAGAGCTTCAGCTGTACATGGCCTGCTTGGTGTTCTGGGCGAAAAGGGCTAAATGTCTGATTAGCTTGAATCACATGAAGGCAATCGTCCTGAGTGCCATACTGCTGCATGTCCACACGGAGATAGCTAACAGAAAGAACCGAACGCGGGGCACTAGGGACGCTGCACAGTCTGCAGAAGAAGAAAGTTGTCAAATCAGCATCAGAAGTGTCTGTCGTTCAGCTAAAGGTGAGCTGCTTGAGATGGTCAGTCGCAAACTGGATAGGTACTACGACAATCCAAAAAAGATCAGCGGTCGGTGCGAGGCAGATGAAAATATATTCTACAAAACAGCAGAGTTTCAAGCCTGCGTATATTACGCTGTTCAGCTTAACTGTCTGTTGCAAAGCCCGTTGGCAACACCACAACCTGCCGACCTCTTCAACGGAAGTCTTATCTACACCGTCGGTCAGAAAATGGAGATCAGGAACAAACCAGAGGAGTTCCGAAAGAAGCTTGGGACAAGTTCACCACTGTCAACTCTGTTTGATTCAATTTGCTCAGAGGTTGTTACAGCAGCGGGGGAGTATGTCTTTACAGAAAGCTCAGAGAAAGAGAAGAAGAATGAAAAAACAACCCCTCGGCGTTGGCGGCGGGATGGGGTACTGCTGATAAATTCGGCATATGGAATTGAAGTGCAAAATCGCTTCTGGCCTTTGATTTACGAGCAAGACTCTTGCTTCTGAACACATGGGATTTTCAAATTTCTGAATTTACGCATCCGTCTCCTGACAGCTTGTATACACCAAATATACATGTAACATCATGATTTTGTGTGTGTGTGTGTGTGTGTGTGTGTGTGTGTGTGTGTGTGTGTGTGTGTGTGTGTGTGTGTGTGTGTGTGTGTGTGTGAGCTTAACTTCCTTGTATCTTGTAGACATAGAATGTATATACGTGTATGTTGTAACATTGTTTGAATTGTTGTATTTACTTTTAAGCAATAACTACAATACATCAATTTTACGCTTGTGTCTATCTGTGCGCTTGTGTGGGTTGTTAGTGGATTGAGAGAGGGAGAGGAAGGATCGAGGGGAAGAAAGAGCGGGCGGAAGGGGGATGAGGGGGACATATGATTGTCTTTGTAATTTATGAGTTATGATTATAAATTATGATTTCACGTTACTTTGTGTTTTAACCTTTCTTTGTGTTTTAACCTTTCTTCGTTTTAAGCAAATAGTGCAATAAAATGGGCAGTCATGTATGAAACTGTTTTCGTCGTATACTGAATTTCTCTGTTTTATGATTTCATGTTGTATCAGTGTTGTTCGTGACATACACTACGCATACATTTCTCGTTTGAGATAAAACATTTTTATATATCTGTGTCTATTTCGTCTGTAATTTACTTTAATACGATTTTGTATTATTGTTTTGAATTCTGCTTAACATTTAAAGTAAGTTTGATTTCTAAATTAGATTTTGGAATGCCTGAAGTTCAGCATCCGTCTTATGAAAACTTTAGCACAGCAAAAATTTTTTACTCTTTTATTTTTAAGTGAACAATTTTTAATTCAAATGGCAACTGCCGGGTTGCCTGGCCTCGAAATTGCTTGTAGTTGCGAGTATAAACGCGTGTTATAGTTTTTTTGGGATATAGTTAACAAAAGAAAGTTGATTTGGTCCACAATACCACACTTTTATTTACAGACTGGAACCATACAAATGTGTGAAACTTGCTGCTAGTACACACAATCCGGAAGAAAACGAAGCTTTTGGCGGGTCGACTGAAACGACGCAAAATCCGCGAGTGACAACTCTGCCAGTACTAAAAGAGCTATAGCTTCAGACTCAGTAGCCTGGCAGTACTAAAAGAGCTGCCGTGACGCCACGAAACTAAAGCGATTAGGCCTAAAGCGAAGACTACAGTATTGCGTTATCAATGGGACATCTGTAATGGCTACACGCATGATTAATTCTTGCATCAAATTAAGTGTAAGGGGTGGTGGTATCGTCTCACATCCCACTTACCCTTTTTATTTGTATTTTATCTTCAGGACCGAATACTAACAGCGTTCACATGTCATTTCTGGCGTGGCATATTCACAGGCTGTTGCTACTCATCCATCTGCCCGATGGAATCACAAGAGATGGTCAACCAAAGACCTTTTTATCCCTAATCACACACTTTACACCTATGCAGTAGGTCCACTTGACGTGTCACGCCAATACACGATATTCAGAAATATATCTGTCGGGTTTGTGTGGGTTGTGAAAGAGTTAGTACCCATGCTTTTAACAAGTCAAACGTCTTTAACGTGTTTCCTGTAAGCGTGTTTCAGACACACCCATCCGGCTAGTGACTGGCCTATAATGCCACAAGGGAAAATGCAACAGCGGCTGTTAAAGGCACAGTAAGCCTCCCGACAAACACCCTTTCATTTTAACACTCAGCGATTGAGAACATCCTAGGTGCCCTCCGTAAAGAGCGAGCAATTTCCAAAGAATTTATTTTTGCGTGGTTTATTTTACCCCTGAGCCATCGTGAACCCGTGTGATCCAGTTTCCCTTTTTCACAATGTAGTCGTCAGTTAGTAATTTGAATGCGACTCGATGTGAGCTTATCTGCAATAGCACGTTATTATGTACCTCTGACTATGCACGAAACAAACGGCTGTGGTTCACAAGAACTCTAGCGATGGCTTTTGACTGTTCAGAGGAACTGGCGATAGGCATAAACCGTCGTCTGCTACGAGAACCACGACCTTGCGTGACCCTGCTTCCGGGGTTTTCTTTTTTCAAACTTTCAAAACTTCGAATTGTACTGATCTTGTCTTGATGAAAAAGGAATTCTTTTATGATTTAAGAATGTTTGTGTAACAAGCTGTCAATTCATTATTTGGATTTTAAAAGTTAGGTCTGGCGCCAAAACGCACCACGGTCCGATTGTCTGAGAGACAATCCGCAAACTTAATTCTTTAAAAATTGCTCGCTCTTTACGTAGGGCACCCAGGATGTTCCCGTTTGGTGAGCGTTCAAATGGAAGGGTGTTTGTACTGTGTGTAAAAGCCTGACAGTATCTGTGATGGTTTACGGGAGGCTTACTGTGCCTTTAATTCACACTGAAGATGTTTCAAATGAAAAACGTTCTGATTTCAGTGTGCGTGAGTGGGTGGGTTTTTATTTGGCTCGTTTAAAAAAAAGTTGGACATTACTGATAGGAACTATGTCTATCTTATAAAGTAAATGATTGCCTCAATTTTGGACGGAGCAGAACGTAAAACATAACATACTTATCAGCACTATGTACATTACAAAAACTCTTAAGGCAGTGGTATTTTTCTGGTTGTTCACATATAAGGAATAAAAACAGTATTTGTCATCAAATCATGTTTGTTAACAAATAAAATGCAATGCATACATTCACAATTTGCCCACACATTTTGTAGCGCTGGCTTTGTAGCCAGTTGGTCGCTATCAGCGTGGGTTCGATCCCCACGTTCGGCGAGAGATTTATTTCTCAGAGTCAACTTTGTGCAGACTCTCTTCGGTGTCCGAACACCCCTGTGTGCACACATGCGCACGAAAAAGATCCCACGTTCACAGCGAAAGTCTCAGGGCTTGGAAAACACGAAGACACGCATGCATCATCTCTCGTCTCTGATTATCATGATCGTATTTCGATACTTTGACGAGACAAACCCAATGCTGGTGTGTCGAAGAAGATAGCCACAGCGGGCTTGTTCGAATCAAAGTATCACACCATATCTTCAGCGTATTACCAATACCTGTCCCAATATAGACCAGTTGGTCTAAGAGGACGTTAAACCCTAATAGTCAGTCCCATTTTGTAGTGACTGGGAATTATACCTACCTTTTCATTTTTTGAAGATTAATAATTAAGTCGTGTAAGAAACAGTAAAGTTTACTGAAATGAGTTATTTGTATCGACATTTAAAAATGCATAAATTGAGAACGTGACTACAACCCCCCCCCCCCCCCTTCTCTTCTACTCTCTCACTCTCTCTCTCTCTCTCTCTCTCTCTCTCTCGCACTTCTACCTTCATTCCACTGTTCACTTTGTGTGTGTAGAATTCTCCTTATTTACCCTATGTGTGTTATGTATCTGTGTTTACTTGTGTGATGCAATGTCCGTCCGTTTGTCTTGATAATGTGTTTTGTTCTTTCTTGTCTGTTGGCTTTGTACATGTCTACATAAAAAGAAACTTTTGAACTTTTTTCTTTCTTTTCTCCATAGCAGTTATCACCCAAATGATCTGATATGAATCGTGCCATCTGTTTGCAAGTTGTGGTGGCTGATCAAGTATGAATGGACACGTCTATGTATTGAGGGATGAACGTTTATTGATTAAAAGCCACACAATGATGTGTATGGCAAAAGAGAGCAAAAAGAAAAAGAAAAAGAAAACAACAAAAACACACACACACAAACAATTATACGGTTATGGTTTAGATTGTTGTTTTTGTTTTTGTTAGATTCGTAGATTACGATTTTCATTTTGAACTTGAACAAGATGACTTAAATATTATTTTGCTAGTATAATATAAGTCTTCACGTCTTTGAAGTCTGAAGTGACTTTGGAGTTTCTGAATTCCTGCGTGTGTCTAATTATAGCCTGCTTGCAATAATACATTTGTCATGATTTTGACTTTTTTCTAGATTAACTTAAACGTTTGATTGTGAATTCATGTTTGTTAGTTTTGAACTTCAAATGTAAACTTCAGAGTTTGTGATTTATAAAATTAGACTTTGGAATTTCTGAATGTCAGCATTTGTCTCATAAAAACGTGTACGTGTGCAGCAATGATATATTCACTATTTTGAATATTTCTTTTCACGATGAATTTTTTTGATGTCACAGTTTGAATTTTGAAGTCCTGACGTAACTCTTTTTTACTGCATAAATTAGATAGAGGAATGGTCCTACTTTCTGGCCTGTGTTTCGCCAGAATAAACTTCAGTTTATGAAGCACCACCACTGAAACAAACCAGTTTTAACAACTCACCTAGAATTACAAGGCCGGTTTTTTTTACCGGTTAGTGTCACCCCAAAATAAACACAAAAAAGGATTTGGAGCCACGATGTCCCACGCTTTCAATGTCAAATAAGACTACAAGAAGCACGATGGTTCGATATCTTTCTTTTCGCTTTTCTTTCAGTCGACATACCGGAAACAACTATGTGCTGTGGATTCTGCTTTCTAAAAGCTTTTTTTTTCAATTCTCGATAATGTTTGGAAAAACTGTAGATATATTTTTTTAAGTCCAGATTTATTTTGTATTTTTCTGCACTGCAGGTGACAGTTATGATCTTGTCAGGTGATTTTCTTTCCATTTTTTTTCTCCTAATTATGCATAACGAATTAGTGGTTTTGTTAGATTATCAGACAAAGGTCACGTGATTAAAATCCTGACTGGCACATCTTATTCTAACGACTATTTGTTAATAATTAAATTATACACTTTGTCTGATTGTCTGTCTGTCTATATATCTGTGTGGCTGTTTGACAGTGATTATGTGTGTCAGTGTGTGTGTGTGTGTGTGTGTGTGTGTGTGTGTGTGTGTGTGTGTGTGTGTGTGTGTATGTGTGTGTACCACAATACCACAAAGTAAAGGCTAGTTAAATGAGACGGGTATGATATTGCGAACACAAAAAAAAGAATCTTCGAAATAAACACCAAACGGCAACAGTATTTATAACAACAAGCAAAAGCGACATATAGACAAAGATAATAATAATAATAATAATAATAATAATAATAAATGAGCATTTATATAGCGCAACATCATAACTTTACAATTAT